>NW_024426552.1:11680724-11815189 GCF_017311325.1 Ursus maritimus
GGGGCAGACAGCAAGAGTGAAATGGGGACACATGGGGGTGACCAGGATTTGGGTGGTGGGAGAAAGGTGTGTGGGGGTGGGTAGCTGGATTTTAGATATATTTCCAGAGGTTCAGACTCTAGACTTGCTGATATATTTGGTGTGGAGAAGTTAATATTCATTCCTGGCTTAAGCATCTGACGCCCTGACTGGGGTTGGGGGCAAGGACATCAACAGTCCCATTTTAGCTGCATTAGGGTTGAGATGCGGGAGAGATGCGCACACAGGAATGCCCCAGAAATCTGGAGAAAGGAGCCTGGCACAGAAAGGAGTGATCTGGGCTAAAGGCAGAAATCATTTTTAAACTGTTTAATAGAAAATATCAAATATACACCAAAGGAGACAGAAGAGTATGATAAACCACCACCGGCCCATCACCTAAGGGTGCCAACAGAGATTCACACTTGAGTCACGGGCCTATAGCTGGTATTTAATGCCAGGGTTCTGCTGGTATCCCCTACAGGGATAGCGTTGAGGGGAGGGTGGAGGGCCTGGGCAAGAACTGGGCTATATAGAGATCTGGCAAAGGTAGGGGATCCTAGGTAGAAACAGCCTGAGAGGTAGACGGAAAACCGGGAGACTGTAGTATCCTAGAAGGCCGGGGAGGAGTTCATCAGAAAGGAAGGAGGGGTCCATCGTTGTCTGAACCCGGGCAGGAAATTAAGAGGAGGGCAGAAAAAGTTTCAGTGGATTTAGAACTCCGAAGGCACAGAGCTGTGGAGCTGAGGGGCAGAGCTCAGATGCTGGGGTGCTGAGGACTGAACGGGAGGCCCTGGTGGCCGGACCCGGCACCTGATCACTTCCAGCGCGCCTATGGGGTCCGCTCAGGGGTCGCCCTGGGGCCATCGCTGCCGGCGTCATAGCTCGGCCTCCAGTTCCCAAGCGCACGTCGGGCCGCTCCGCGGCCGGGAGCCCCGGAGGCCCGCGGCGCACCGACCGGCCGGCGCCCCCTCCCCGCGGACCCCTCACCTGACATCAGGAGGCAGCCGCCCAGCCAGCTCCGCAGGCTCCGCGGCATCGCCGCGCCGGGAGCCGGGAAGGCGCTTGGGGGACGGCGGCAGCCGCCGGGCAAGCGCCCCAGTACCAGCGCCCCAAAGCGCCGGCGGGTCCTCCCCGCCCCGCGCGGTGGCAGCTTCCGGGTACTGGAGGGGCGGGGTGAGACGAGGCCCCGCCCCCTTCTTGGGCCCCGCCCCGGCCGGGGTCCAGCGCGGCGCTTTGCGCGGGTAGAGGACCCGCGGTGTCGTGGGGGCCTGGCCGGTTGGGCCCGGGCGGGTAGTGGGGAGATGAGGAGGAAGGGGACCTTGTTTCCCCCAACGGGTGGGTGGAAAACACCAGTAGTAAAACGGTTGCAGAACTGTACGTACAGTGCCCCGATTGGGGAGACACGCCCCCAACATTGATTGCATGCTTTTCCAAGTTAAATAAATACATTACAACGCCCACCCAGAGGTTCTATCTGGGGTTATGGGTGGTGGTGGTTTTTCTTGACACCATTCAGTTTTCTCCAAGTTTTCCCTATGATCCCCTCTCCCTGTAAATAGGTTGATTTTAAAGCACTCCATTAGCGAAGACTGTTTGAAAGGGTCTTCTTTACCCCCTCCCGCCCACGGATAAACACCACAAAACCAAGTCACTTACGGGGCAAAAACCTGTTATTCTCACAAGACTGCTTGAGAGAGGTTTAATTTCCTCTTTCAAAGCTTGGGCGGTGGTGAGGCTGGAAATCCCAGAGCAGGGTAAGTACAGGGTGATGTAAGGCGCTGCTTGACATCTGACCACCAGGAACACAGCCCCAGAGGGTGGATGCTCCCTTGGCCCCTGCTGGCCACCGCACACAGGGAGACTTTTGTTTAACCCTAGAGATGCCAGCAGAACCACAAAGCGGCTGCATTTTTACACTAATGAGAAACAACTCTGAAGACATTACCAAGTTTGTATTAAAAAGTATTTATCCTTCACCAACTTCAGACAATTATACAAAATTTAAACACACACACACACACACACACACACACACACACACACACACACACATAAAACAGCCATAAAAAGCGCATTCCAAAACATCACTCTGGAAAGCTTTCAAAATATGAGAGATGATTTAAGAGGGCAGAAAATTGGACTCTTCACAGGACAAAGTCCCTATGGGATTTCATCAGGTCATTAAATAACCCCCTCACCTCTCACATCCCTCTCCTTTGAGTTACTTTAGAACAGTTATAAAAATAATCTCTTCCAAGTCCTTGAACTCATTATTGTTGTTGTCCCTCTTTTGAATGGATTTAGAAGAAAGGTCTGAGAAGCCTGCTCTTGGGGCGAGGGGAATGAGATAGGAGGTCCCACACATTTGATTCACCCTGGGGGCCTCTCGGGGTTGTAGCACCTCCACTGGAGTCTTCTTTCCTGTATTTTCGAATATTTCTCCTAGCACCACTGGATCTTGGAGATTACCTAGTTCAATCCCCTTATTTCCTAAATGAAGAGACTGAGGCTCAGAGAGGCTAAGCAAGGTACCCAAGGTCACACAGGTTAATAGCAGCAGAGTCAGACCTGAGTCCCAGTTCTTGTCTGGTTTGCTACACGATGTTCTAGAACTTCCCTTCTGCCTCCCCCCATCCACTCTGGTCACACATAGGACACTTGGAATCAGGGCACACAGCACTTCTTCAACTGTTAAATAGGCTCTCCAGGAATTTTGTGTCTTATTTCTTCTGAAGACCTTGAAACAATTTTGCATTTGTTCTCTCGCTCTTTTTTTTTTTTATTTTAAAATTTGGCACTGAGATTCTATCCCCCTCGCTCATGCGAATGTTTCCTATTAGTCACCTGCCTGACGCTAGAGTTATTTATGTGTGTGAGTTTGTCTTCCTCACTCAAATTGAGGAGTACTGGGCAAGTGGCCGAGTGTCGAATTCTCTGCGTGTAGGTGACAGAATGTGACATGTGGGAGGAGCTCAATACTGGGCTGGACCTTCCCTCCTTCCAACATGTGCTTCTGTTTCTTTGTGGGTCCCCTGCTTTTCCCTCTGGCTGCCTTCCCTTCCTCCTCTTTTCCTGCCTGCTTTCTGGCTCCTTCCTTGAGCCTGCTGGACTCAACACTGCTGACTGCTCCTGCTCCAAACCCTCCTGAATGAGTGTCTTTCTTTTCTCTCCCCACTCCCACCCTGGCTAATTTCATTATTTCCCAGAAATCTTGCAGGGCCCTAGACCACCCCTGAAAACCACCGAGGACAGGTAAACAGTGCACTGAAGGATACCCTGGTTGCCTTAGGACTCCCCTCCCATATCGGTAATTTGCATGAAATTTGCATAGACGACATCACCAGGAACCACGGAGAGGCAACTGTGGTCTCCAACACGTTCCCTCAGGAACACTTGCAGACCACAGAGGAGAAAGTGACGGTGCAGGGAGGGAAACCCTGGAGGTATTTGTCAGTCCACATTAATTAAATATTTGGGGGGTTCATCTCATTATATAGCCATCCCCAGTGTCAACACCTGACTCAGAACTGTCACTTATATCGGAAAGCACGACTTCAGGCCACGGACACTCTGCAGAGGGTGTGGGGAAGGGTGGCTGTGTCCCTTCCCCGCGGGCCTCCAGAAAACTTGTTTCCAATCTGTGGGAATCCTCTAGGTTGTATGTCTCTTCTGGAAAACTTGGTGACGCTGGAGGGGCTTCTGAGTCGTCATCATCGAGGGCGCTCACAAACACAGAGCTTAAATTTACATTGAAGATGATTTTGTCCCCAGACCCTTCAGTGGAGCTGCTGTCCTCCTTAGAAAAGGGGTCCTGCAGCAGCTTCCCTCTCCCCTCGTAGGCCCCACTGGTGCATTCTGACCCCCCGGGGTTGGTCCCCAGTGCCATCAGGGGGTCAGTGTCAGCCTCTGGCTCGGACAGGTCACGCTCCTCGGTGTCGGGCTCCAGGCGGTCCTCCCAGGTGGCCGAGGAGGCAGAGGTGGGACCCAGAAGCCCACCCACCAGCCCATGCTTGGTATAGCCACCTGTGTTTGTCAGAGGGGCGGCTGCTTCATCATTGCTGTCACTCTCGTCGTCGTAACTGTAATTCCACACTTTCTTCTTCCTGTTAATGTGAATCACCTCCACGAAAGCCACTGCTTCCAATGGTGGCATCTCAGGGAATACCCAGGATGACATGTTATGAAAATTCTTTAAAAAAGAGAGAGAGAGAGAGAGAATCAATTCTGTTTGTTCTTTACTTTTTGACATAATAAAACTCAACGAGAGTAACTGCACAGGGGTAGGAAGGGTAATGATGATGTCAGCAATATGAGTAACAAGAACTAAGAATTATGTAGTGTTTACTTACTATTTGCTGGGTCCCACTGCTTACGTGTTATAATGCATTTTACCCCCACAACCATGCCAAGAAGTAGGCTTACGCTTCTTCTCCCCATTTTACAGGAGAGAAAATGAGGCGCAGAGGTCGAAAAAACTTGCCCAAGTTTCATGCATTGTGGTGGCGGGGAGGCTGCATTTCGGGCTAGGTAGGCTGCGTGCAGCAGAGACGAGGCTCTGGCTTCCATTCCTTCCTACTGCGCTCCCCTTGCAGCTTCTTGGATGTCGGGGGAGGGGATATCAATCCACTCAGATTCGGGATTGCCAAGACATTCTTAAGGGGTGTCAGGGAACCGTGGGTGAGGAGAGACATTAGGGAGCCAATTCCATCGGGGTCCCCTGGACCTTAAAGGTGTAGAAGATCCCTAAAGTCAGGGGTGAGAATGGCAAGACTCCCAGAACTCATTCTATTCCAGCTTTTAGAACAGAGCACTGCGGTGATACAGCTGGATACTCTATTTTCCTATGCCTACCTGGGCTCCCCAATTTGACAAACCTGCTCTTCCCCTACTCTACCTAACCCAGCTTTGGGGTACATTTCTATTGGGTTGTTCATCTTTTTTCTTATTGAGTCATAGGAGCTCTTTCCATAACCTGGATGCTGATTATTTGTTGATTATTTATGTTATTATGATTATTTGTTATATGTATTTTCCCCTAGCCTGTGGTTTATCATTTTACATCATCAATGACATTGGATGAAAAGAAATTCTTAATGTTAATGTAAAAAAAAATGTATCGATGTTCTTCTTCATGATTCTCCTTTTTGTGTCCGCGAGAATCTTCCTTACCCCAAGGTCATAGAGAATCTCCTACCATGCCTTCTAAAACTTTAACAGTTTTGCCTTTCACATTAGTCTTTAATATACTCGGAACTGATATTTGTGTATGGTGTGAGGTAGAGACCCAATTTCATTTTCTCCCATATAGATACATTTATTGACCAGCCAATCCTTTCCCCATGGCAATATTTACTCATCGTTAGTCATGTTTCCATATGTGTGGGTCTGGTTCTGGGCTCTCTACTTGACCAAATTTTTGTAATGTCTTTCAATAAGGTTTTATAATTTTCTCCACAAAGGACCTGTAATGTCTTCTATTAGACTGATTCCTTAAACGTTTTAAGAATATTTTTCATTACTATTGTAATGGTATTTTTATTTTTATTTATTAAAAAATTTTTTTTAAAGATTTTATGCATTTGAGAGAGAGAGAGTGAGTGAGGAAGAGAGCACAAGCCCAGGGGAAGGGCAGCAGGAGAAGAAGACTCCCCACTGAGCAGGGAGCCAGATGTGGGGCTTGATACCAGGACCCCAAGATCATGACCTGAGTGAGCTGAAGGCAGACGCTTAATTGAATGAGCCACCCCGGTGCCTCTCTAATGGTATTTTTAAAAAACTGTATGATGCCACTGAACTGTAGGATTCCAAGTTCAAAACCAGGTAAAACTAATCCATGCTGTTAGTAATCAGGACAGTGGTTATTCTTGGTGGGGGGGGGGGTACTTACTAGAAGGTGTCAGGAGAGAGACTTCCAGGCAGGCTGATTATATTCTCTTTCTCGATTTAGGCATGAGTTACATGGGTACACTGAGTTTGTGAAGATTCACAGAGCTTTACACAATGATTTGTAGATTTAATTTCTTGGGTATTAAAAAGCAGCTTCATGTTTATTTTTATGTTGGTTATTTCATATGTACCAACCCTGTTAAACTTATTAATCTTAATAATTGATCTCTAGATTCATGTGAGGTTTTTACTTCACCAGTTATATCACCTATAAATTATCATTGTCTCTACCCTTACTCCTCAGACTTTAAGATCTACGAGGGCAGGATTTTCTGTCTGTTTTGTTCACTTCTGTATCCCTAGTGCCTACAGCATGTGGACACATGGTAGGTACTCAATAAATATTTGTTAAATGCAAACACCAAAAAACCAAAAAAGCGAAAGAAAGTGAAAAGAAAAAAAAGGATAAAAAAGGTGCCATTAAAAATTTTTTTAACATGTATTTCTTTTTTTTTTTTTAAAGATTTTATTTATTTATTTGACAGAGAGAGAGACAGCCAGCGAGAGAGGGAACACAAGCAGGGGGAGTGGGAGAGGAAGAAGCAGGCTCACAGCGGAGGAACCTGATGTGGGGCTCGATCCCATAACGCCGGGATCACGCCCTGAGCCTAAGGCAAACGCTTAACCGCTGTGCCACCCAGGCGCCCCTTAACATGTATTTCTGATTAAACACATATACACAAATGTACTAGGCATTGAGTGTTCTGTTTGCCATTCCTAGAGTTTTTACTTAAACATAGAGTAACAATTTTTTTAGTCATTTACCTTTCTCCCTTTTATTTATTTATTTTTTATTATGTTCAGTTAGCCACTGTATAGTATACAGTATTAATTTTTGATGCAGTGTTCAGTGATTCATTAGTTGCATGTAACACCCAGCGCTCATCACAGCACGTGACCTCCTTAATACCCATCGCCCCACCCCCTCCCCTCTGAAACCCTCAATTTGTTTCCCAGGGTCCATAGAGTAACAATTTTTAATGGAGGAATACTAGAAAGACATAAGTTACCAACACCTCCTCTCAGTACTTGGGTCAATGCAATAAATAACAGATTCATATATAAAATTAGCATAGAATTTGAATGCATTTTAGGGAGGGGAGGAACTCCAGGAAGACCTGGGGGGAGGATTAGTAACCAGTTTAGGTAATCGAGGGGGAGAATTTATCTAGGAGGGAATGGGTGTGGTGCTAAAGGCCATTTTATCTCAAAGCTGCGGTGAGAAATAGGGGTTGGAGTAGGGTTTGCCTAAACGCTGAAGGCCAAAGGAATAAATAGAAGGCAGACAGGTGGATTAAAGTTGAGATAAGGCTGCAACTGGCTGCTGGCGTAAAAGACTCTGAATGATATTTTACACCGAGGATAAAAAATGTCCATTCTTGGGGCACCTGGGTGGCTCAATCGGTTAAGTGTCGGTTAAGCGTCTGACTCTTGGTTTCAGCTCAGGTCACGATCTCAGGGTGGTGGGACTGACCCCTGCGTTGGGCTCCCCGCTCATCCATCCATTCTCCCTCTCCCTCTGCCCCTCCCCCCTGCACGCAAGCACTCACGTGCTCGCTTTCTCTCTCTCTCAAATAAATAAATAAATCTTTAAAAATAAAGTCCATTTTTGAAAGGCAGGGATCACGGTATGGATGAAAGGCAGTACAGAGCCATCTACACTTCCTAAGGCACAGCCAAATGCCGGCTGGGTTCAAATACCAGTTGTAATTAAAATTTCCCAAAGCACACACACCACCCAATAAACAATCCCTCGCCAACCCACCCCGAACAAATAAGAACAAGAAAAAGAAGAGTACAGTTTTATCGACCATGGAGGAATATTTAAATAGGTGGTTGTTAAAAAATGAGAAGAAAAATGTGAAATGAGTTCAAACATAGAAACATGAGATCTTTCTGAATGAAAAACTATAACATGAATATGGAAAGACAGCAATGGGATAGAGAAAATGATACATAATGGGCAGATGTGTCAAAAGACATGAGGAGAGGGGCGCCTGGGTGGCACAGCGGTTAAGCATCTGCCTTCGGCTCAGGGCATGATCCCGGCGGTGTGGGATCGAGCCCCACATCAGGCTCCTCCGCTATGAGCCTGCTTCTTCCTCTCCCACTCCCCCTGCTTGTGTTCCCTCTCTCGCTGGCTGTCTCTATCTCTGTCAAATAAATAAATAAAATCTTAAAAAAAAAAAGACATGAGAAGGTTCTGGAAATATGTAAGATCAGTACTCAAACTTGTCTGAGTTGCTGAAGGCTCTGAGCAGCAAGTGCGCACCTTGGGAAGCACAGACAGAGTGGTTGGTTTCACTAATAATTAAAGCAACACACGTGAGAGCAACTGTGGGCAACCTTTATACACACGATACATGAACCAAAGTAGTAAAAACGATTAATCAGTATCAGCAGAGCTTTGGAGAAATGTGGACACCTACACGTTGCCACTGACATTATAAATGGGTCCTTTATCTTTCTCTAAGATAAATCTACCTGTGTACACGTTCCACTGACATAACCCAAACTGAAAGATGATCTTTACAAAAAACGTTAATGAAACATGATGCGTTATTCATAAAGGCCAAAGAAGAAAAAGAAAGGAAAAGAAATCATTTCAAATGCCCTATAGCTGGAAAATGATTAAGGGAAAGAGAATACATTAATGCCTATGGACTACTAGGTGATCATTAAAAATATTATGGGGGTGAAGTATAAACAGAAAACAGAAAATGGAAATATAGATACATATACATTCAGGTATTATTCAGCGATAAAACACCTTGGTGTTTTTAGAAAATGGGATTTTTTTCCTGCTGTGAAAATATTTGAGAGTATAATAAAAATCCTTAAGATAAAAAATAAAGATAGAAACTTAAAAAGAGACTACATACCAAAACTTTGGGGAAATCATTTCTTAAGCATATATAACCAACCCGTTTCAGTATTAGAATGGTGCTTATGAAGACAGCAGCTATTAAAAACATAGTAATTATTCCTCCTATCTTGGCAGATTCTGATGATCCTGTTGGTGAAAAATGAAATGGCTTTATTTTGAAATAAATTCAATAAATGATCACAGATGGGAATAAACGCACGTCGGGCTGATGATGGAATGAGGTACCGAAGGAGCAAACGTTAGAAAAACTGTTGTTAAACACAGTAGAATGGGATGGAATCCGAGTATACATATTTTCCAAGGATAAAAGTGGCAGATTTAATTTTCCAAAGTAAAACGTCTTCCAGTTTCTTTCTTTTCTTTTTTTTTTTTAAGATTATATTTATTTATTTGAGAGAGAGAGAACACAAGCAGGGTTGGGGCAGAGGGAGAGGGAGAAGCAGACTCCCTGCTGAGCAGGGAGCCCACCGATCCCAGGACCCTGAGATCCTGACCTGAGCTGAAGGCAGAGGCTTAACTGACTGAGCCACCCAGGCGCCTCTATCTTCCAGTTTCTAATGTTCGTTGACTGCACTCTCCAACACAGTAGCCATGAGCTGCACATGACTATTTAAATTTATATTACCAAAATTGAGGGGCGCCTGGGTGGCTCGGTGGGTTAAGCGTCTGCCTTCAGCTCAGGTCATGATCCCAGGGTCCTGGGATTGAGTCCCACATCGGGCTCCCTGCTCAGTGGGGAGCCTGCTTCTCCCTCTGCTTGCCTCTCCCCCTGCTTGTGCTCGCTCTCCTCTCTCCTTTTCTCTCTGTCAAATAAATAAATAAATAAAATCTTTAAAAAAATTTAACTAATTACCAAAATTGAAAAGAAACCCCACCAAACTCAGTTTTCAGCCATCCTGGCCACATCTCAAGTGCTCAATTGCCACGTGACCTGTTCGTATTGTTAAAAAACAAAACAAAACTCCACGCCCAAAATGGAGTCACTTATGCCTGGCCCACACCACCACACGGAGGCTTAACACCTAACCTGACTGCATTTTCAACCTCCCCCAGGACTGTAATCTTAACTGGTCATTCCGGAATTTCCTGCTCGGAACCACAAGGTAATCCACCTAATATAATAAGACCCTTTTGTCCCCCAAAGGGAGGTGACCTCACTTGAGAATGCTTTTCTTCCGTGTGACTTTCCTGTCCTGACTTTAAAAACCTTTCCTTTTCTGAAGCCCTTTGGAGCTCCTTTCTACTTGCTAGATGCGATGTTGCCAGATTCCCCATTCTCAAACCATTCAATAGAGCTAATTAGATCTTTAAAATTTATTTGAATGTCTGTTATTTAACAGTAGGCCCTACAGGCAGGAAGAGGTGGAAAAGAAGAGTTTGTCTGAAAGAAACAACTGGATCATCCTGAGTCTGGACTTCGGCCACACCAGGGTTCTACCGAACCCACTCTGTCCTCCTGAGTGCCCCTTAAGTTTGTCATCAAAATTCCTTTTGAAAAATTTCAACCTTCTGACTGCAAGTAGCCCTTTAAATTTTGTTTTTCCATCTTTCTGCTGCAATGTAAGCTCCACGAGGTCAGGGATGTTCAATTTTATTTGTTTTGTTCACTGCTGTCTCCCCACCATCTACAAGAGAATCCAGCACATAGTAGGTCCCCAATAAATATTTGTCAAATGGATGGACACAGCTTTCCCTCAACGTGTTCCTGAAAGAGCCAAGCAGTTAATTTAGGACTTGACCAGAGGGGAGACATTTCTCAAGATCTCTGGACTAGCCTCCCCCAGATGAGTACTCCCCTAAGATAGCGGGGGTCTCCCCCGAGTCTGAGGACATTAACACCGGTCCCAGGTTGTCTGTCAAGAATCTCCCACCATCCAAACCTGTCTGGTTCCCAAGCTGGGCTAGTTGAAGGTAGTTCAGATGGCAGTCTGGACAGTGAGGAGTCCATGTTATGTGAGTGTTCTTGGTTCCTGAGTTTTAGACAGTAAGAATTGAGACATCAAATATTTGGATCGTGAGGACTTGTACTTGCACTGACTTGGGTAATGATACAAGAAGGGAGCCTGATTTAATATGTAAAATGATGTGTTCACAGCAAGTAAAGACAAAATGACATGACAACGTGTTGTTGCACGACTGTTTCTTAGGAGGTGAAACAGAAAAGCCAGGGAGAAACTGAGTCATCTCAGAACATGTCAACCTCCAAAGAAGGCGTGCCTTTGGTCTCAGACTTAACGTTCGTCTTCCAGGTGGGGACTGAGTTTCTGCAAACCACCGTCTGTCGTGTCATATTACTAATTTGAGTTTTTATTGGTGAGACTGTGATTTATAATAAAAAATACATATATATTTGGTCTGTGTCCCCAGTTCCTGGCATTAGCGCTCTGAAATTTCCTAGGAATTTCCTAAGTGATAAGAGCAAGGAAGGTGAAAGAGTGTCTACCAAGCCCCTTTCTACCACAGTTGAGCTTACTGTTGAGGAAATGACTTCTGGAAAGCCCCTAAGGATGGAAGCTGGTTGCCAGGAGAACCAACTGTTGATTAGAGGGTTGGAACTTTCGATCCCACCCCTGGACCTCTGGGGGCGAGGGACTGGAGGTTGAATTAATTGCCAATGACAAAGGATTTAATCAGTCCTACCTTTGCAATGAAGTTTGCATAAAACCCTCAAAAGACAGGGTTCTGAGCTTCTGGGTTGGGAAGTTGGGAGGGTGGTGTGCTCGCTCTAAGAGGGCAGAGGGCTCCCTGCTCCCTCAGACCTGGCCCTCGGCAACTCTTCCACCCAGGCTGTTCCTGAGTTGTATCCTTTTGTAATCAACCAGGAATCCAGTAAAGAAACTGTTTTCCTGAGGTCTGTGAGCCATTCCAGCAAATTATCAAACCCAAGGAGGGGGTTGTGAGAATCAGCGATTTACTGCCGGTCGGTCCGACACCCAGGTGACAACTTTGAGGGGCAATTGGCATTTGAAGTGGCGGTGGGGGCAGTCTTGTGAGACTGAGTCTCTAACTCCGGGTAGATAGGGTTGGGATTGAGTGAAATTGTGAGACCCTGAGCTGGTGTGGAAGGATTGCTTGGTTGGGGAAACCCCCCCACACCAATGGAATGCAGAAGTATTCCGTGAGCAGAGGAGAAGCAGAGTTTCTCCATTCAATTGGTTTTGTTTGTTTATAAGATCATGGTATAATAATAATAATAATAATAATAATAATAATAATAATAATAAATAAAATAAAATAAAATAAAATAAAATAAAATAAAATATCTGGTCTTTCCCCTAGTTCTTGGCACAGAACATCAGTTTCCTGAGTGATAGGAGTGTCTTTTGGGGACCCTATCTGAGTTCATGCTAACGAGGTGAGCAAGGCAGGGTGCTGGAGAGCTCCAGGATGGGAGCTGGTCGCCAGAAAAACCAACCTAGTGATTAGGGAGTGGGAACTTCTGGCCTCATTGACCTTTGGGGAGGGGAGAGGGGCTGCAGATCGCATTTAGACACTAATGGGTGATGATTTAATCAATCACGCCTCCGTAATGAAACCCAGTACAAACTCTGGAGAGCAAGGCTTGGGGAGATTCTGGGTTGGTGAACACACGGCAGTTTTGGGAGGGTGGTAACCCCCTGACTCCAAGGGGCGGAGCTCCTGCCCTATTAAATCTGGAGGGAGGTCGTGGGAACTTTTGGATTTGTGGCCAGGTTGGACAGAAGTTCTGGTGGCCGGCCTTGCAGCCCGCACCCAAAGGAGGCAGTCTTGGGGGACCGAGCCCCTTCACTTGGGGGGTCTACACTAACTCCAGGGAGTATCAGAAATGAATTGAATAGCTGGACACCTAGTTGATATTGGAGAACTGATATTAGGACATAAGTATGTAAATTTGCTGGGGGTTCACATTTTTGTAAGAGCTACAGTCATCAAGAATTTATATGCAAGTTTAGGTTTGCCTTTGTCAGGGACTATCTCATTCACACTGGTGAGTTTTCCTTGCACCTGCGAGCCGCGAGGCAGGCCACCTCGATGAGCCACCGCCCACCTCCATAATCTGACCCTCTCTTGGATACCTTGCTTGCAACTGCTTCCAGCAACCCTGCCTCCTCCAGCACCTGGCTGGAGTAACGGCCAAGCTAAGGGCATCCGGAACTGAATTTCATCCTGACTCCCTCAAATAGGAGTGACTTTATAAAGTTAGATATGGGATTGTCCCTCTGGTATGGCGCCTTCAAAGTGTCTCTACCACATAGCTGAGACTGACCAACAGACACATCTCTGTGATGTGCTTTCAGGGGAAGAAATACCTTCCGTGCTCTATGATTTTCAGATTCTTCTCATTAAATAGGTTTTCCCGCAGAGTAAAAGCAACACATGAATTTTTAAAAACTCATACCTGTGTCCTGTGCAGGTGGAAGGAGGGTGCATTTTACTGGAGATCTATGTATTTCTTCCAGATTTCTATGCTTAAAATAAACAGATACACAGTAGTTTGTGTTTGGAAGTAAGTTGTCGATGACGTAAGTGAAATTTCCAGTGACATTTTCATCTAGTGTGGGGTTATGCTGTGAAAAGAAGCAAAGAGGCAGGAAGACTTTGAGTGAGAATTTCATTTAGAGGCAGGCCGGAAAAGTCTCTTTGGGGATTCGTCTTCAAATCTTACACAGGGGTAGAAATATTGTAGGCTTGAAAGGAAACACGATTTTTAAGTTATTTGGGGCCAGCAACTGATGACAAAACTGCATGTATGTGTCGTATACCACGCATACTTTCAAACCATGAAATCTACTCTGGCAATCTCATTTTATAAATGAGTAGAAAAAGTTTCAATGAGGAATAAAGGTTTCCGTGACATCATTTTTACAAGATTATTTTGTCTTGCATTAAGATAACCTTGCAAAAATGAGAAAATAGAAAAAGGAGATTACCTTTTTTCATTAATGATACGTATCTACACTTCAGAAGTGCTTTCATATATATTAATTAACGTGATTATTAAAACCGTCCACAAAGTTGGCGTTATCCCCATTCTCCAGATGATGAAACTACCGCTCAGAGTGGTTAGGTAACTTTCCAAGGCCACACAGCTTGTCTGTGGCAGAACCGTGGCTGCTAATTTCTCATCTTCTCCCTTAAAACACCTTGCCTCTTCCTTCCCAGGTAGTTCCGTTCCATTTTGGAATTAAAGAGATGACACGAAGGTTCTTTCAAGAAAAACAACTTCTGCGTAACACTTGATAGTTTTCAAAATACTCACAGTTCTATGAATTAGGATTTCTAGCAGCTCAAATATGGCCTTCTGTAATAATGTTTTTCTGTAAGTTTATGTTTAGAAGGAGGAAGAATTAAAAAAAGAAAAGAAAAAAGAAAACGCCCTAACAAACTAAAATCTCATCCATGGCCAACAATCACTGGAGAAGAAAAGGGGGAGAGAAGTAGAGACTTCCTGGCAGAGGAATAGCCAATGGTAGCCAAGAGTCAGAATATCTGGGTCCCACGCCTGGTGTTGCTATTGTGAGATCCTGATGAAGTCTGCAATGCTTGCTTCCTGTTTCCCTGAGCAAACAGATATGCCTCTGCGCCTGAGCATTCTGCCTCCCCCACTGTGCCTCGGATGTACAGTCCCTGCTCCAAGCCAAGGCCAACCCCTTCTTGCACTCATGAAATTCCATCCATCCTCAATTCCTCTACAGCATGGCTCCACCAATCCTCCTGGTACATTCCATCTGCACATGAACGTGCTGTAACTTCTTCCACTTTAAAGTGTCCCTCCCTTAGATAATGCTAAGTGAAATAAGTCAAGCAGAGAAAGACAACTATCATATGATTTCTCTCATCTATGGAACATAAGAACTAGGATGATCAGTAGGGGAAGAAAGGGATAAAGAAAGGGGGGGTAATCAGAAGGGGGAATGAAACATGAGAGACTATGGACTATGAGAAACAAACTGAGGGCCTTAGAGGGGAGGGGGGTGGGGGAATGGGATAGGCCGGTGATGGGTAGTAAGGAGGGCACGTATTGCATGGTGCACTGGGTGTTATACACAACTAATGAATCATTGAGCCTTACATCGGAAACCGGGGATGTACTGTATGGTGACTAACATAATAAAATAAAAAATCATTATAATAAAAATAATAAATAAAGTGTCCCTCCCTTGACCTCACTTTCCACCAGAGTATCTCTCCTTCTCCTTCTAGAAAAACTCCTTGGAAGAATTCGTTCTCTTCACTGTCTCCAATTTCTCACTTCCTTCTCTTTTTGGAATCTATTCCTACCAGATCCTTGCCCCGACACTTCACTGAAATCACTCTTATCAAGGTCACCAGGACTTCCATGTTGCTTAATCCAATAGTCAATCCATAGTCTTTGTCTGACATGTACCATTAATAGCATTTGACCCAGTAGATCTCTTTCTCCTTCTGGAACTTTCTTCTCTCAGCCACCAGGACATCACTCTCACCTACTTCTCCTCCTACCTAGCTGGTAGCTCCTTCCCATTTTGGTTGCTCCTCTACATTTTGAGTCCTCTGGGGCTCTGACTTTGAACATCTTCTCTCTGCATATCCACTTCCAGGTGGTCTCGCCTTGTCTCAAGGTATCAATACACACCAAGAAGCCAATGACTCCCCCGGACATCTCTCCCCTCCCCTGAACTCCAGACTTGGAGCCTTCAACTCCTGCTCAATGTCTCCTCCTGGATGCCTTGTGGGCACCTCAAATCTGATATATCCAAATCCAAGCTACTGAGATCCAACCAACCACCTCCTCCTCTGTAATTTATCCCATTTTAATGAATGGAAGCTCCATCTACCGAGGTGCTCTGGTCTCTTTCTTCACCACACCACACATCCAATCCATCCAAAAATACTGTCAGCTCCACTTGCAAGACTATGCAGAATTTGACCACTTCTCATTACTGCCAAGCGGTCCAAGCCACCACCAGCTGTCACCTGGATTCCACGAGTAGCCTCTTTTTTTTTTCTTGATCTAATTTAGTCCAAAGACTACTTTTCTTTGATGAAGAAGATACTCATTCATCACTACTTTCCCCTTACAGTGTTGTCACTATCTTAATAAGCATAACGCTCTTATTTTAGACATAATAATCTCAAACAGAGTTAGTAGCTCATGGGTTGAATATAAATTAGATGTGACTGGATTATGATATTTAAAGAAACTTGATACAGTCTTCGAGTTCCATAAGCTTATTTCTTCCCTCTGTTATTTTTGTACCCTTTTCCTAATCAAAGGATTAGGGTGTTGATTATAATCCAAGCGGATATTAAAGGGAAAATGACAATTATATAATTTCCTATTGTGTAATTACCATCATAATAGCATTTTAACTGGTCTCCCAACTTCTACCTTTGGCCCCTATGATCTAGTCTCAATACACCAGGCAGAATGCCCTGGGAAAGCCTCGGGTCCTCCAGTAGCTTCCTGACACTCCGAAGATATAGACCCACAAAGCCCTATAAGATCCGGGCCCTGTTACTCCCCTGACCTCACCTCCTTCTATTTTCCTGTCTTGGTCACTCCATTCCAGCTCCCTGCTGTTTCTCAAATCCACTGGGCCCACTCCAGCCTCAGGACCTCTGACTTCCGGGGCCCTCTGCCTGGAAAGCCCCTGTCCCTGATAACTTGCAGGCTGGTATTACGTGCAAGGGTTTATACTTGGCCAAGGGCCATGCCCATGTACCCTGCTCTGATAGCAGAGTCTACTTTCATTCATTCCACCACGTGGAATTTCGCCCTGGTGTGTGCTGAAATTAGCCATTCTCTTGGTCTACACCACACTCCCTTCTCTTCCCTGTGTGTCCCCTGATGTTGTGCATGTGACTTCTTCTTCGAAAGAAGACCACACTGCTGGGCGAAGTCAGCATATTTCTACAATGAACAAACTATGGAGACTTCTTTCCTGAAGTTAGACCTCAGACCCTCTACCCTTAATTGTTCCAGTCATTACATGTGTCTTTTTCTAAAGAAGAGAGTTAAATATATTCATGGCCAACTCAGAACTCATTTGACTACTTACCTTCTTGACAATCCCCCCTGACTGTTCTTCGATGATGAGTGGTAAGTAAAACTGTAATACTTTGCCATCTAGTATCTTGGGCATGACGGGTGGAAAATTCACGTGGACATTAATGTGGTCGGTAAAATCAACGATATCAAATTCCGGCGGCTCCAAGGATACTGTTTAGAAAACAAAACCAGAAAGAAATCCCAGTGTCTAACCGTACCGCTCCCAGCGCCGTATTACAACCTGACTTCTTGACAACTATCTTCTCTTTAACCCACCTATGATCCTAGTTGAGGCATGGGCTGTATTTGTTTGATTGGTGAAAAACTGAGAACCATAAAAGTGATGTGATTTGCTTAATGGAGAAACGGAGGACAGGTTTTGGGATGGAAGTCAGTCTTTCCCAATTTTCAGGCTATATTCTAAACATGAAAGTAAAAATGACTTCTTTTCGTATTACAATAATACCCAACTATTGTAGAAATAGCTGAAAACACAGTAGGCAATTATCCGTGAATGTGGTTAATCGTCTTTTGTCTATAGTGTGTGAGTGTAAATATATACATACGTATATAAACTGAACGACTGTACACACACACACACAACTAAACTAAAATTAAATCATTCTTACCCACAGTTTTGCATGGTATATAGTGCACTTAACTCATTTCATAAACATATTAATGCATATTTACCTCCATCGAGGGCTGGTCAACTGGCCTGTGGGTTGGAGTTCTGCACAGGCTGCCAGTTCAGAGTGGTTTTTTGTTTTGAAAGGGTTGCAAAACAATGAAAGAAGAATAGGTGATATAGTGTATGATGTGTGGCCCATAAAGTCCAAAGTATTTCTTTTCTGGCCTTTTACGGAAAGTTGGCTGACCCCTGATGTTCATCATGACTTTGCATGGTTGATTCTATTCACCAGGACTTCCATGTTGCTAAAACCAATAGTTAATCCATAGTCCTCATCTAACGTGTCCCATTTATAGCATTTGACCCATAGGTCACTTTCTCCTTCTGGAACTTTCTTCTCTCAGCCAACCAAGTGGCTGGCTGTACCATAATTTAGCTGATTTGTTGTTTTAAATAGGAGGTTGTCTCTAAATTTTCTGAATAGGATCATTGCATCAATGAGCATTCTTGGAGCTAAATCATGACATTTGTCCATGATTGTTCTTTAGGATTAATTATTAACGAAGAATTCTGGATTCGAGCAGGCAGGTGTTAAAGTTTTAATACATACTGCCAAATTCTTTCAGAAAGACCATGCCACAGTACACTCCCTGCATTTCCTCTAAACCTGGGTATTTACATATTTTTCATATTTACCATTTTGAGTCTTGAAAAATGACATCTTTCTGACTTTAACATCGTTTCTGCAATAGTCTGAATACCATGATCTAGAAATTGTGCTTTTTCTTTCTTTTCTTTTTTTTAATGCACACAGATATGTAGATTTCTACATACACATAAACATATACACACAATTCTAGTGAATCTCCTATCTAGGTTGTTTGTGACAGTGGCATTCGGTCATTATCACTTTGCTAAGCATGTATGTGTGAGGGGACACTCACATAGCCTTTAACAGGGAGCTGAAGTCCAATCTTTCTCTTGGAAACAGGTGGCACATTAGGCCACTGAAAAAGTGCTGGAGTCTGGCTGAGGACCACTGACCCTGGGACTGTTAACGCAAGTGCCATAGGGAGCTGACTCCAGTCATAGGAAAAGAAGAGAGAGGCAGACCCACTCTCGGGCTCCCGTCTTCTCTGAGTCTGGGCAATGGTGTAGGTAAGAGCTACTGGGTTATGATCCGGGGGAGGGGTTGCAGTATTAAGGAAAACAGTGGCCCAAAGAGTTGCAACAGCTCAGATACAGGCCATCTGGACCTCACTACCTACTTCCCGTCGGGTTCTGAAATATACCAGAAAGTAGCGGCCATTGCTGCCGGAATGCCTGCCTCACACAGGCATAGAGGAATCTTCTGCAAAGTACAGGTCATCAACCCACTTTTGAGAAAAGAAAACTGAGGCTCAAAGAAGCAAAGTAAATCCTTCACAGTTCCAGAGCTAGGAAAGCACCAGGGTCAGGCAGTGCCCCTCGCCCTAAATCTGAGACACCCTCTGCAGAACTTTCTATTTCATGGCAAAGCAAATATTGATGATCTTGATAACGATGATGAGGATGAGGATGAGGATGATAAAGAGAGATCCACTCACTGTGTGTTGCCAGGAAGAAATCGATGAAACACGTGACCAGTGTTGTGTTCCCTCTGAATCCATCAACTGTGACGGCGTACGTCTCGGACAGGACCTCCCACACATCCGTTAGGTCACAAAATGTTGCTGTGATATTTGAACAGTGCTCCACAGTCTTCATGTGGTCTGGTATACTTCGAAAGGAAAAGAAATGATCAAAGGAAAACGTCAGCATTTATGCGATGAGAATCCACTAACCGCCCGCCTTCTTCATTTCTTAATGGCTCTGCCCGAATACCACTGCATCAAGTCGTCTTCCCTAACCACCTTATTTAAAATGGAACACCTTAGCCCGTCGTGTCCACCCTCTCTCTCCTCGTCCTGTCTTTATCTTTCTGCACCCTGTTTACCAGCACTGACCACATCTGTTTATTGCTATCTCTGCCTACTTTCAGAATATCTGCTCTAGGCCCCAGGAGGTCAAGGACTTTGGTTCATGGTTCGACCCCTGGCATGCGTTAGGTGCTCAGTAAATATTTGCTGGGTGAATGAATGAGAAACCTTATGCTTTCGTGGGAGAGGCCCCAGATCTCCCTGTCCCCACATGACTGTCCTCCCTGAAACCCTCTCTCCAGCTGTGGATCACATGGTCCCGTCCCAAGTCAGCCTGTGCTACGTAGGGACAACAGAGACATCTGATTTCTTGAGCTTCAGAAAGGTTAAGTGGGTGGTACACGTGACCGCCTAACGCAGACAGAAACGATGACTTTGGCAGGCACCAGAGAAACTCGCGAGAGGCCTTCTGCCGGGTCAGTCGGTACTAGTAACAGCTATTAGCCAAATAAACAGCAAACCAAAGAACATTCGGAGGGGTAGCTGGATCAAAGCAACAGCTTAGAAGGGTGACATGAGACATCGGCAGAGGAGAGCCATTGAGGGCTCCATCCATTATGTTATTCAACTTTGCAGCCACCCCGACGTAGCACAGTCGGCCCCGAGAAGCCGAGCTCTGTGCCCCAAGGTCACGGCCGATCAGTGATCAAGCCAGACTGTGGACCTGGCCTCTCCTGGTCTGAGCCAGGCAGCTTTCTGATGTGCCACAGGGCTCCCTGAGTAAAGAAATGTGAACCCAACATCAATACGGTCACCGTATCTTTGGACTCCTGTCCTCAGAAAACAGTGCATTCATTCATTCATTCATTTCTTAAAAAACTGTGCTTTACATGTCCAGACTGACTGAGTTAGCGAAATAATTATGAAAAGCATACACAGTAATTATTTTGCTTATGTGGCTCTGACCTGTAGAAATGATTATAAATACAAGCTTTGTCAAAACCAGTTTGAGGTTGTGAACGAACTGAATTTGATTAAAAGTGGACTTGGACTTTTAAAGCTCTGAGCTCAGAGCAGAGAGAGAGGGAGAGAAGAGAGGCGCTCTATCACAAGGAAGACCATGACCCTTCCCTACTCCCCAGTTAATAGAAAAAGAATATATTTAGCAAGAAAAAAATGAAATGCCAAACCAACCTTATGACCGTGTACTGTAATGTATAGTGATCTGGTACAATCGAATGGTTTTTTAATTCCCATGATAAGATGACCCGGAAATTGCGTAATGTCACCTTGAAAGTGCAAGATTTATCTGACAAATCTAAAGGAAAGAGGAGAAAGAAAAAGAAACACTGAAATCTGGAACCCAAGGTTGTCCAGTCTGTCCCTTGGGATCTGGAGCCCACATGCCCAGCAGAGAAGCCCCAGGGTCTTGGGAACACGGGAAGGACATGGTTCTAGTGGACACGAGAGATGAAGTAACGTAACTAATTCATGAGCAACACATCGTTAGGGCAGGCAAGCTTTGGAACCAGAACCCAGCGCCGTGGAAACTTCAGTTATCATGGACTCACAGCGGCTCATCGGATCAAAAGGATCTGTGTCCACCTCATTCTCTCATCTCAACTCCAACTCTGCCTATAGTCTCCCTAAGCAGCTCAGCCCACTGCCTGCTTTCCCTCCACTGACCTTCCCATTGCACTTAATCCCCCGTCACGGAAAGAAGGGACAGATAACGCATGCCTGGACTGGCCCTTTCCAGGCACTTAACCTCAGCAACAATGCTGAAGTCAGTGCTCGGAAGAGACCCATTCTACAGACCGTGAAACTGAGCAGTTGAGTTATATAATGTAATGCAGCTGGGAAGAGGTGGCGGCAAGTGAGATCGAAAGCTACAGCGGTCAAATCCCGTTCAAATTCAAGTCTTTTCTTTCTTTTTTTTCAAATTCAATTTTTATGACCCTCTAAGTTGCCTGTGGTTCAGACCTAGGACTTTGTTTCTTGGCTGCGAACTCTTCATCCCTTGCGCTCATCACAAGGTTGGACACAGAGTTGATGCGGAGTGAGATTATGTGGACAGGCTTATAGATGTAGGCAAGATGTTTGGTTTAAAAAAAAAAGTATTTTCCTTTCTCTGGCACCAGGTACCAGACAGCATGTGGAAGAATGCAAATGAAGGGGAAGTTATTTCTCGATCATTCTCTGTTTGACATAGTCTGTGCCTCCTCATTCTTCGATTAAGGGGTTTGAAATTGAATATTCTTTTAAGGAGTTTTAAAATGACCCCTGGTGTTAATTTCTTTCTTTCTTTCTTTCTTTCTTTCTTTCTTTCTTTCTTTCTTTCTTTCTTTCTTTCTTTCTGTATTAATGTCTTTGAAGAGTTTTGAGAGACAAATGTGCAAATTTGGCTAATTTTTGCTCCTTAGAGAAAAAAAGAGTATTTGAGAAAATCAAAGAAAAAGGATTCAAACAAAATGGGCAACAGATCTGGGATCAGAAATCAAATTCCCCACATTTTAGACTTCTCAACGGTCACCCCCGTCCTCTGGCCCTTCCACAAATTTCAGTCAAGCCAAGAAAATCTCTTACCAGGCAACGAAGATAACACACCAAACATGAGGTTGATATACACTAGGAAGAAGGAAAAAAATGTTAGACAAGCAAAAGTACTCTCTCCAGGCTCCATTTGTAATTCTCGCTCTTGAGTCTGGCCTTCTTTTGTATATGTGTCTTAACGTTCGGTTGAGACTTGCTTGTGCTAAAAAAAATGTGCAAGCAAATGGTTCTTGGAGGATCGATGTTGGTATCCGCGGCCCATGGTCCATGGGTTTCAACCTGGGCGAATCCAAAATGAGATCTATCTGGGGGTTGCCGCGAATAACAGGGCTGCTGGGTAGGGAGAGAGCCCGAGAAGCAGCTATGCGTCTGGAAAAAGTCTCAGCATTTGAATACGCATGTTGTTAGTTAATACACGTTAAAGGTTAAGACATTTGTCAAGGGTGGTGTAGTGACGAAAATCGCTGGTGATGGGAACTGGGGACTCTCCTTCGCTTTCTGGCTGTCACAGGGACTTGGGAGGGGCGCGGTTACAGGCATGTGCAGCCCCGTCCAGGGGAAAAGTGTCCCCCTCATGGATCCCCTACCGGCAAGCTATGAAACGGACGACACAGTGGCACTGAAATAGAACCAAAAGAAAGGTGGCGAAAAAGCAGCACAGACAACAGAAAAAAAGTCAGGAATAAATGAAGCCCAGAAACCAAAGCTCAGGGAGGACTTTTCAGTCTGGTAATGCGGTAGGAGTTAAGGGTTTGGCCTCTTCCTAAGGAGGGGAGGAGAGTGAGAAACTCCGCCCTGGATTCTAACGAGAGTATTAAGAGAAATTCCTCTTCCGAGTGCCTGCGAGGGTACTCCCCGTCATTACGGAGTCATTCTTGTTTGTTTGTTTGTTTGTTTTCCTAAAATTAACAGTAGGGCGGAGACTCCAGGGCAGGCTTCCTATCTACGTTCCATTTGGCTCTTGGCACTGGACAGGCTGAGGATACTGGGCCCCTGGTTAGGGACATCCATGCGCTACTCCCCAGCAGGACTCTGGCTGATGGCGACTTGGCCGGCTTGCTCCTAGGAGAGCTGCGACAAAAGTTAACACTTACCCACGAGATACAGATGCTGTGGTCTAATCGGGGAAGCATTCTGGCTCCAAAGCATCTTGGTGATGAAGTCTTTTCTTTACTTTCACATCTGAAAGGAAATCAATGTTGGCTGATCCCAATGCTGAAGCATGTAATTAAATGACAAATAAAAATGGACAAAGACAGGACAACGAGAGGGGAGCCGGAAGTTTCTACTTCAGGGAGAAGTTTTATTTATTTATTTTATTTTTATTTTTAAGATTTTATTTATTTATTTGAGAGAGAGAGAGACAGCACGAGCAGGGGGGAGAGGGAGAAGCAGGCTCCCCGTTGAGCAGGGAGCCGAATGCAGGGCTCGATCCCAGGACCCTGGGATCATGACCTGAGTCCAAGGCGGAAGCTTAACCAACTCAGCCACCCAGGAGCCCCCAGGGAGAAGTTTTAAATTTAACTTTGGAAAAGGCGACAGAGTTATCTGTTTCCAAAAAACACACGAATAAATAGCAAAGGGTCTTGCTTCCTTCAGAAAACTACTTTTATTCATTCTTTGGTGAGTCGGAATATATTTATGCACAAGCAAAACCAAATATATTATTTCTCCCCCTTTTCTGCACAAGAGATAGAATATACATTTCCTGTCCTACTCCTGCTTTTTCTACTTGAAGATATATATTTGGGAGATCTTTCTACATCAGCACCCAAGAGAATTTCCTGTTTTGTTTTTTTTTAAAAAGCAGTTGCATAGTCAACTCTATGGACACACTACCATTTAGATAATCAGGCCCCATTAGATGTCTGAGTTGCTTCCAGTCTTTTCTGCAATGGATTATCTTGGACACGCATTGTTCTGCACATGTGCGAGTCTAAGCGTAGAAAAACTTTCCAGAAGTAGGATTGCAGGCAAAAGGTCACCCACTCAGGGTCNAAAAAGAGATTCAAATTAGGATATTTTGAGAAAGACTTTAATCAGGGGACTATTTACAAATGTGTGAGCAGGATGTAGGCATAAGAAAGAAGGTAGTACCTGGAGCTAACAACAGTGGGGCTGCTAAGCATCCTGGGCTTGGGGTACAAAGGGAAGGTGCTAGAATCTGGTAGGAGAAAGTCCTGTGGGAGCCCAACGTGATAGTGCAGGGAGGTGGCAGGGGATGGGAGGGTAAATATCCCTCATTGTCTTTCCTCCCCTCTCCTACTTGGGGCTCATCACTGGCTGATCCCAATCAGAAGTCATAGGACCAGGGGCGGGTGCCTGCACCCATACAAGACAGGATCCCAGAGCAAAGCAAGGGGCGAAGGTGGGGAGGCTGGGTCTGGAGGGGTAGATGGAAGACACCTGACACAGAGGGGCTCCACATTTGTAATTTGAATAGAAACGGCTACTCTCCTGCCCTGGTGGCTGTATGACTTACACAACGGCCTCTGATGTGTGAGAATTTTTCCTTCTGTCACGGGCTCTTCACAGAGGCTGTCATCAAGCTCTTGGACTTTTTATTTTATTTTATTCTTTTTGAGATTTATTTATTTGAGAGAGAGAGAGAGAGAGCACACACATGAGCAGGGGGAGGGGCAGAGGGAGAGGGAGAAGCAGGCTCCCTGCTGAGTAGGGAGCCCAACACGGGGCTCTATCTCAGAACCCTGGGATCATGAACTGAGCCGCAGGCAGACGCCTAACCAACTGAGCTACCCAGGCATTCCGCTCTTGGACTTTTTAATCCCAAATTCATAAAGAAAAAACGATCTTCAGACTAATACAAATTTATATTTCTCTTATTCTGAGTTAGTATCCATTTGCATACATGTCAGAGTTATTTGTATTTCCTTTCTCGTTAACTGTTTGTATCTTTGCTCATTTTTCTACGGAGTCGTAGCTTTTTTTCTTATTGGTTTATTTGCAGGAACTTTCTAACTATGAGTGAGACTAGCCCTTTGTCTATGATACAAATCACATCTTTTTCCCCTCTGTTGTCAACTTGCCCTTTGATTTGCTCATGCTGGCTTAAAAAAAAATCTTTTTTTTTCACGCATTAGTTTCTGAGCTGTATGTTTCCCAATTTAAAGCTATTTTCTTTCTTGGCATCTGCATTTGGAGTCACAGTCCGAAAGGGTCCCTCACTCCAAGGTGAGAAATTCTTCGTGCATTTTATGGAGCCCCCCCCAATGGGGGGTCTCGTTCCTTCTCTGCCTCAAGGATTTTGTTTCCACCCAAGCAACTGGGCTCTGTCGATTCTGGGTGTTCTGTCCCCCCAACATGGAAGCAGCATCAAGCCCCAAGTCAAAACTGAAAAAGGACCACAAAGCCGGCAGACTTGAGTTCGAACTCGAAACGAATTAAGAAAGTCCTCCTGACTGTCAGGGTAACAGGTCCCAGCCAAGGTACTCTCCTGGAGGAATCCAAGAGATTCCAGGTTAAAACTGCCATCCCTGCTGAAGACTCTGCCACCCATGCGATATCCAGGCACCTCTGCCTATAGCTTGTCCCACTATAGGGTGCCCATTCAGAACGTCTGCAGAGATCATAGGGACGTGTGACGTCATCTCCCACCATGACTCCCAGCAGAGGGCCTGCAGGGTTGTGGACATCCCCTAAGATGCTGGGCGCATCTGGAGTGTAGAAAGCCACATTGGGGGGGACGGACACTCCCTTGTGCTTGACCATCTGCCCTGCAGCCCTTCCCCCCATTGTCTTTTCCCGATGGTGGTACTCTTCACCTCTATAGAACACTTGTTTTCTTCTGCAGCAAGACACACACACACATACACAATTGTGAGTCCCTCAGCCTCTGTGGTCCAGGGGATGTTTCCTTCCCTTCTTTGTTCCTGATGACCCATACCCCACTTCCAACCCCATGTCTAGTAACTAGATTCCTGGTTGTTTGGAAAATCTAATTTCCTGTCTCAGCATCCTGCCTGGAATTGTTAATGAGGCGCCTGGAAACTCTCCCTGACTACGAATCAGCCTCCCTAAAGCATGGCTATTGTGACTCTCATCTCTGCAGCCAGCCAGGGCCGGCTTTGCTCTTCCCCCGCCTCCCCTCCCGGGTCCTGCAGCCAAAAGGGATTCACACTTGCTTTACTGCTGTCCCGTGGCTGTCCTGAAATTCTTAGTATTTTTATCTTTGAACTTGTGTTTTGTTAGTGACATCTGATGGGACGGCGGGACACACGGTGAGCTGGTAGCCTCAGCTCACACTTGGTCTTGCCCCCCTTCCCCTGCGGGATGGGGTCCCAGGCCCTGCCTGGCCTCTCTCTCTACCCTGGGGACTGCTGATGTACTCTTGTGTCAGTGGCAGCTGGGTCACATCCCCAGAGAGTCCTGTGTTGCCCTGATGCCCTCCAGGTGTGTTAGAAGACAGGTTGGGGGCCCCGACAGAGTGGCAGCTGCCCCTCCCCCAGGCTGGCAGTAACTTGCCTCACCCAGGGAGGCAGCTAGCTGGACTGCTGGAGTGACCATCTAGGCCACCTCGATCCAGGTGCCCAGCATGTCCAACGGCAGAGGCTTAAAGACCTTTGGACGTTACTAGTATGTGGTGGGTTGAGAACGCAGGTCCTTGGGAAGGAGGGATTCAGGGCTGGACTTCCCCAGAGCCCCCCCCAGACTGGGGTGCAGGGTGGCTAGCAGGAGGGGGAATCCCAGCATCCTTCAGGCCCCAGAGCACGTGTGCCCAGAGTTGCAAGGGGTGGAGTGGCATCGGGCACCTGCTGGGAGCTGCACTGGCCCCGACGTTAACCCTGGGCATGAGGGAATGCTTCTGGGGCCATGTGCCTGGGGGGACCTCTCTTCTCCTTCCTGAGTCTGGCCTGCATTTGCTTCTCTTGGCTAGTTCAAGCTACCCAACTGTGTAATTCAGTGATTCCCCATATGAACGAGATGCTCTTAGATCTGGCTTTGCACTATAGAAAGGGGAAAAGTCCTGGGGCGCCTGGGTGGCACAGTGGTTAAGCGTCTGCCTTCGGCTCAGGGTGTGATCCTAGCGTTATGGGATCGAGCCCCACATCAGGCTCTTCCGCTATGAGCTTGCTTCTTCCTCTCCCACTCCCCCTGCTTGTGTTCCCTCTCTCGCTGGCTGTCTCTATCTCTGTCGAATGAATAAATAAATAAAATCTTAAAAAAAAAAAAAAGAAAGAAAGAAAGGGGAAAAGTCCTGCTAATAATGTGAATTTTTTTTTTTACTCACGACGGTGTTAAACAGTAAATATGAAAGTGACAAGCTGAGAGACAGAGACAATGCAAGAAAAGAAAAAGCTTTATAGTTTAGGGCCTTCAGTGGTACTTCTTGCTCTGTAAACACGTGGGTCCTGCATTTCTATTTTGCTCCGGCCCCCCGTGGTCTGTAGCTGTCACTTAACAAGGCATCGAGCGCCTTGGGTTGAATTCAAGGCTGTCCTCAGCCTTCTCAATTTTCCCAGGAGTCACTGCCCCGCACAGGCCCCCAGCTCAGGCAGCTCTCACCCAGCTCCGACTCTCCGCTCCATTCCTCCAACCCTCACCTCTGAACCCTCAACACCGTTGATTTTCAGGGCCCAGCTCAAGTGGACCCTATGGGGTAAAGTGATTCTTCCCTGAATTCCAACTCCTCCTAGACAGACAGACAGACAGACAGACAGCGCTCAGTCTCCTGGTGGAGAACATAAGGGTCTTTCCTTCCATCTGGCCTGATGCCTGGCACAGCATTGGCCGTCCATGAGTAATGAATGGACTGCATTCAGAAATACTACACAAACGCAATTACGTAATCTTTTCCCCCCCCCGGAAATGAGGAAAAGAATACAAAAAAGTAGAAAGAAGAAAGTAACAAGTATCCCTATTTCTACCGCCCAGCATCAACCATTGTTAACATCTTGGCATGTTTGTTTCTGATTGATGCTTCAAATGTTTTTCTTGTTTCTGCAGCACGTCTTTTGGGTGCTCATTAAAAAAATTAAGAATGTGTAAAAGTGCAAATTCCAGCATCCAGATATTTCCATCACTAACATTAGGTGAGCATAATCCCAGAGATCTTTCCTGGAAAGATCTTGGAACCAAAAACAAACCCGAAGGAAAGACTGAAGGGATTATTGCAATCTGAATTATTTTTCTCTTTAGGAGAAGAAGAACTTCCTAAGATAGCCCACTAATGTTAAAAAAAAAAAAAAAAGGTTACAGAAGACATTAGGAAGTTGGGGGATTATATGTTCACAGCACCTTTTACTATTAAACCATATTTATTGATCCATGCTCTCAAAGAGGAGAAATTTACTACTCTCCTCTTCCTCCCATCCTCCCTACCTCCTTATTTCTTTGTTTTGCTTTATTGTTTTTCGTGTCTAGATCGATACAACAATCACATTTTATTCCACCTACAACTTCCAAAGCTGTCTGGTATTAATTCTGCATTTAGAAAACTAACTCACCAGCACTCCTTTTGAGCATGCGTTCTCTATGCTTCGGTTCTTTATTTTATCTCATAATTTGTTAATTTGCTGGGTTTTTTTTTTTAAGATTTTATTTATTCATTCGACAGAGATAGAGACAGCCAGCGAGAGAGGGAACACAAGCAGGGGGAGTGGGAGAAGAAGAAGCAGGCTCATAGCAGAGGAGCCTGATGTGGGGCTCGATCCCAGAACGCCGGGATCACGCCCTGAGCCGAAGGCAGACGCTTAACCGCTGTGCCACCCAGGCACCCCTTGCTGGGTTTTTCTAATCCAGCAGTTTTTCCCCAAAGAAGCCTCATTGGGTCTTGAATTCCCTTGGCTCTTTCATACTTGAGAAGGCCTGCCAATTGACTTTTACCTTGAATGACAACTTAGCTGGATAAAACACCCTCCTGGAGACAGTGTCCTCCATTTAGAATACTTCTCAGCACCCCAGTACTCTGGCATTTAGCTCTCGAGAGAGTCTGAGGCCAGCTCGATTTTGTTTGCCCCTCTTTTGTGAACTTTTTCTTCTTGGATTCCTAATTAATTCTTTTCTTCTAAAAAAAATTTAAATTGCTTTAGGTATCTTGGTGCTGAGCATTCCCATAGGAAAATTTCCCCGAAGGTGGCAATTTCCCGGAAAATATTCTTTTGGCCTACAGACCATTTTTTCCTTCATTTCAAGAAAATGTCTTTTCTCTTACTTTTACGTGCATTTTCTGTCCCATTTGTTGATTTCTCTACATCAGGGATCCCAATTACCCTAACGCTTTGTCATGCTTTCTTTATCTTGCACATCAGATTCTCCTCAATTCACTTGATCTTTCTTCTATTCATTTGTGTTCACAGGCTTGAATCAAGCCTTTCCTCTATTAAAAATGCTTTTACTTTCAGCAGTATCTATTCTTACTTCTTACTTCAGTGATTATGTTTCCATGGTGCTCAATTTACCCCCTTAAGTCTGCGATCTCCCGTTCCACCCCGATTTAAAATATTCTCGTCTTTCAGTTTATTCTATTGAATTCATGTTTTTATCAAGTTGTAGGATATAAGGCTATTGGAAGAAATTTGCTCCTAACCCAGGAGTAATATTATTTATTTTATTTTTTAAAATTTTAATTCTTTTCTTTATTTTATTTTTTAATAAGACTCCTTGCAAGCTACGTCGTTTTTGCCCTTCCTTACCACCCCCCCCCCACCACTTCCGGTCACCTTGCTGGTACTTGGATGCCTCTGTCACCTGTTACTGTGATACAGTGCAGTGAAATCTTAACCTCCTTGCCTCCTTAACTTCCATACCTGATTCCAGTTTGTTCTGTAAAGACTGGGCAGTTTCTCAAGCCCGAAGGACTGGCTCTGGGGTGGGGGGAGCTCAGTCAAGGGAGAGACAGATGTCAGGATACCTGGGCCCTGCTTTCTCCTGGAAGATTTTGTTCTCTGCCTCTGGTGGAGCGGTGAGGGAGGGTCAACCACTGGGCCTCTGGCTGGTTCTCCGGATTCTGGCACTGGCTTTCCCGCTCCCACTTGCCCCACTGACTTTCCCCATCTCACGGCCTCTGACCACTGTCCCTCTGTCAGAGAAGGAGAGGGTCAAGTATGCCAAGGCCTTGTTTTCTTCCTTCCTGTTTATTAGGAAGCCTTTTAAAGATTGTTGTTAACTCACCAGTATAGTTTCTGGTGGTTGGGTACACTCAACCTTTAAATATATTTAAATATTTTATTTATTTATTTGAGAGAGAGGGAGGGAGGGGCCGAGGAAGATGAAGAGGGAGAGAATCCCAAGCAGACTCTGTGCTGAGCTCGGAGCCCCACGCAGGGCTCGATCCCACAACCCTGAGATCAGGACCTGAGCTGAAACCAAGAGTTAGACGCTCGACCCTCAGAGCCACCCAAGTGCCCCACATTTTAGCCATATGAAAAAAAAAAAAAACCCTCAGAATTAAAACAACAAGAACAAGAACAATGCTTAAGATTCTCTCCCCCATGTACCCGGGGTTATGGGGAAACTAAGTGTCCTCATTTTCCTGCCCGCTCCAGAGAAAATGTTCAGTGGCTCTCAATTACTCCTTATCTCTCTCTTTTTCCTCTTCTCTCGACTTCTCAGGACTCTTAACTTCAGCCCACCAGCTCTCTCAACTAACTCGTTTTCCTCTATTCTTCTCAGATTGCATACCAACCAGTTTCACTCTCAGAAGGAAGGAAACGTCCTCAGGGAAAATACTGTCAGGCCCTGTTTCTGCTCAGATTACATTTCACAGATTATAAAATGCAATTTCTTTCTTACATCCAAACATCTCTGAAATCAGAATGTGTGTTTTTCTTACTTGGTTACGAAAATAAAAGTGCACCTTATACTTAGTGGCATTTTAGTTTTGGTGACATATGATGACTGATAAAGAAAATAAATGCCATCGATTCTTCAATAGTTTGAAGGTTTATAAATAAAACAGGAAAATGAGTTAATCTGGCTCTGTGTGCAAGTGGGAGGGATGAAATATATATTTTAATCAAAGTTTCACTTCTAAGGCTGTCTCTGGGGTTGTGGTTCTAATTTTTTTTTTTTTTTAAGATTTTATTTATTTGTCAGAGAGAGGGAGAGAGAGAGCACAAGCAGGGAGAGCGGCAGGCAGAGGGAGAGGGAGAAGCAGGCTCCCCTCTGAGCAGGGAGCCGGATGCGGGACTGGATCCCGGGACACCTGGATCATGACCTGAGCCAAAGACAGACACTTAACCTACGGAGCCACCCAAGCGTCCCTCTAATTTGTTATTAGACAAATTACCATTTGTCAAATCGCAGCAACTAAAATTCAGGGAGATTATCTTTAACTTTTAAATAAATACTTGAGGAAGTTTAGAGGAAATCTGGGTAAGAATAAAAGAGCCACTCAGATTTTTGATGTTTTTAAAATGGCAAGCCAGCTTGTGAACTGCAGAACTTAAAAGTCCAAGCCCTTTCCTGGAACAAATAGATCAAACCTTATCAACGAAGTCCATCCTGCTAGGAGAGTTTAGAAGGTGTTTTCTTTAGTGCAGAATTCCGGCTGGCCTCGGCTTCCACCCCTTTGTTCCCCAAAAGGGCACAGCAAGTGAGAGGAGGGGAAGGTGCTTAGAAACCTTGCCAAGGTGTGGGACAGGGGACGGCCTGAGTATCTTGGTCCCCAGGCTCACTTAGTAGGACGCCTGGGGAGCGGGGACCGACTCCAGGGTCCCTGAGCCGGCCTCTGCACCTCCCTGCTCCATCTGGCTCAGATCTGACCCTTCTGGCCTGTTACTCCAGCTTCTAGATCTCTTCCCAAACAAAAGCAAGGGAATCAAACAAATATTAAAAGAAAAAAATGAGGGGCGCCTGGGTGCCTCAGCGGCTGCCTCCCGCTCAGGTCATGATCCCCAGATTCCTGGGATCGAGTCCTGAACCCAGCTCCCTGCTCCCTGCTCCCTGGAGAGCCTGCTTCTCCCCCTCCCTTGTCTGCTGCTCCCCCTGCCTGTGCTCTCGCTCTTCTCTCTGTCAAATGGATAAATAAAATCTTAAAAATAAATGAATGAATGAACGAATAAATAAATAAATAAATAAATAAATAAATAAATAAAAAGAAAAAAAATGAGCAGGGATTCCTAGAGTTGCTCAATAAAGCTGCCATTAATCACCTAAGTCTGTTGACGGATGGAACTGGTAACTGCTTTGAACTGGCTGTTTCTCCCGGTGGAAACTCCAGTATCCACGGGCACCCGGTTGTCCCCATGCCCCAGCCCGGGAGCAGGGCCGCTCTCTGTCTCTCCGCCCTCTCCTCCCCCCAGCTTCCAAGCGAGGGGTCTGGAAGGACGCCGGACACCCCAGGCCCCGTCGTCCCTCGGTGACCCTCTCCGCAAGGCCACAAAGGCTGGTGAATTCCGGGAGTTCTCTTGGAGGGCGCGCCGCGCACCCCGACCCCGAGGCCCCAGCGCGTAACCCAGTTTTGCAAGGCCGAGTGGATCTTGAGGCATATGACCCTCACATTTCCCAACGGCTCCTATCTCGCAGCCGCCAGTGCCAGGGTGTGCCGGGCATCCTTCGTGGGAACAGGGGGCGCAGGACGGGGTGCAAAGACAGAAGGCTCCCGGGGGCGGCGAGGAGGGGAACACGGGGCGGAGGGGGGGGCGGAGGGGGGGGCGGGAGCGGGGAGGTACAGCAGCGGACGCCGGGGCCAATCCGCCCGGCGGCGGCGGGGGAGCGGGTGTGTGGGGGGCGGAGGGAGTGTGGGGGGCAGGGGGACCCCCGCGGGCCGGGAGCTGAGCGGGCGGAGGCGGAGTCCGCGGGAGGCCCGGAGTCTGCAGGGCATTCCGGGAAGCAGCTGCGGGGAGGCGGCGTTTGCCGAGAGATCAGGCGCACCAGCGGTCCCCATCCCCCGACCCCGCCCGCCCCTTTACCTCGGCCGGGTCGGCTCGCCGCTCCCCGCAGGGGTGCCAGCCTCTGGGCCTCCGCCTGCGCCCCCGCCCCTCCGGCTCCGGCGCCCCCCGTCCGGATGTGCGCTGCGGGCGGCCCTGGCTGCTGTGGCGGCGGGCGCGGGCGGGCGGGCGGAGCCGGCCGAGGGACGGGGGGCGGACCGCGGGCTCCGCTGGGGAGGACACCGGGGTCGATTCGCGGGACTTCCTCCCTGCCCGGTGGCTCGAGTCTGCGACGCGGGTGCGCGCTCCAAGCGCCCGCCTCCGGCTGCCCGTGGAAACCGGGGGGGCGGGGGCGGAGCACCGACTAGTTCCTCTCCTGACGTTTAGCTAGTCGGCTCTTACCACTCCCCCCCCGCACCCTCCCCTCGGGAGCTCTCTAGGGGATGGGACCTGGGGTTTGAGCTTTTTGTTTCTGCGGGATCCTCAGGGGCTAGAGCAGCGTGTGGCGTTTGGAAGAACGCCCAGTACCTTTCATGCACTCAGCAAAAGTGCACTGAATGAATGAGCGAATGGGTTCTCTCCTGGCTCCCCCACTTACGAGTTCTACAAAGAGCTCTGATCTTAATTCTCCAATCAATAAAACAGGGATAAAAGTAGCCACCATTGAATTGTACAGGCTTGGTCTAGTTCCAGGTTCCAGCAGGCCTTTGCAAGTGCTGTCAATTCATTCCCTCCTCCTTATCTGTGGGTCTTCCCTCCGTGTTCCTATTTCCCCACTGATCAAGGTGTTCAGGGTAGGTATAGAGGGAAGATAGATAGGCCCTCATTATTTTGTTATGTGTTGTTTATATTCTGTCAATTTCCAAAATGTCTGTATATTTTAAACATTAAGGCTACTAATATGGAAATGTTAAAAATCCTTTTGAAAGAGAAGAAAAAGAAATACACTAGCCCCCTAAATTATGCTCATTAAGCATTCAATCTCACTGTCAACTTTCTGGCCTCTGAGGAAAAGGGGAGGAGGATGTTTCATACTTTTTGTAGCTGGAAAAGGGGACATTTTCATCCATCCGGTCAACTAATATTTGCCCACCCCCCTCTCTACAATATGCACAGAGACTATCCTAAGAGGATGTCTTCCTGTCTGCAAGAGGGGCAGGATTCTCAGCAGCCCCAGAAGGTCTGAAGGGAATTCATCACCCAGCTCGGGTCCTCATAGAAGACATTCAATGCTGAAAATATTTTCCCCAGCAGTTTTAGAGAAGATGCAGAAATCGTCCCTGACCATGGCGGAGAGCCAATACAAAACTCCATGCACTGTATGCACCCTTTTATATAAATAAATAAAACTATGAATATAAATATATATGCAAATAGAAATAAACAAATAGAAATATAGCAAAATGATAACAATGATTAAATTGCAGTCTGGCCTATTAGAGGTGATTTTTTATTTTCTTCTTTTTACTTCCCAAATTTCTATGTAAATAGTTTTACTTAATATGATGAGGGAAAAGATTTTAAAAAAGAAACACAGTCTGCTCTACAATGGAAGGAGCTTAGAAATTGTTACTCCACGTCTCACAAGGGAAAATCTGAACCGACTGAAAATCTCTCCTTAGATCCATCAGGGAAGGGAGGTCACAGGGCAAACTGCAGCTGGAAAACTGGAGAGACAGACAGACAGATGTAGAGAATCCGTGTACAGGGAGTGGCAATCTCTGAAACGTTAGGAAAACTGAAACGGCATTTGACTCACTGCTGAGGGCTGAGCATGGACTAACTCGAGAGTGAAAAACTCCTGGGAGCCTAGTCTTAGTGGGGTCCTCCTGCTTTCTTGATCTTTGCCACCAGGTGCTCTGCCCGCTTCTCCTGGTGAACATGAAATTCCCCTCCTGTTTGGGAGGGAGGGAGTAACGATTTTGCAACACACCCAGAATGTTCTGTACAAAAGCCTGCCTTCAGAGGGAATCAGTCATTCTACCAGAACCCAATCTGATCCAGATCAAGGGCAATGAGACAGCTCAGCCCCCGCGAGCCTTCCTATCTATCATAAAAGGAGAAAAAATAAGGGGGTGGGGACTCCAAGAAACTCCTCTGAAGGTCACAGTCCAGTCTCAGGCCCATCAAAAAGAAAAACAAGCCCTGAGATTTAATTATAAAATTATAAATGTTTCCCCTTCACAGTATCGTTAACACCACATCCACAGGACTCCATGATAACCAAAGTAGATTACAATTCTATTTAAGGGGGAGTTTCTAGGGAAACCCCAGAACCACAAGGAAGACAAAAATGAAGACACTGGATGAAATCAAAGCCTCTGACATCTACAGGTACAGCAAACATTAAAGGTATGCATAGCATTTCACACTAAAGGATTATTTAGCTCAGCTCTTATTATCTGATACATTATGCCTGGCTTTCAACGAAAAGTAGGCGGCATGCTAAAAGGCGGNNCTGAGAATAAGGTTAAGACGTGTCAGAGAATTGGGAATGAGGAGACTAGGACTTTAAAAGCAGCAGGATTAATATAGTAAGGGTTCTGTATTATCATAGAAAGATATTTGGTCTTTGTCTTTCGTTCCTGACGCCGAGCTCCTAAATCCCTTGTAATTTCCTGAGTGGTAGGGGTGATAGGAACGTGTTTGTTCCAGTGAAGTGACACTTGGGAGGCCCTAGATAGTTTCAGGATGGGTCACCAGAAAGACCAAGCCTTGTAACAAATGAAGTTTGGAACTTTTAACTCACCCCCCAACCTCTGGGGAAGGAAGAGGGGCTGGAGATTGGGTTAATAATTGATCATTCCTACATGATGAAACCTTCACCAAAACCTGTCCGTGACAGGTTTTGGAGAGCTTCTGGGTTGGTAAACACATCTAGAAGGAACTGAGAGGGTGAACTGGAAGGGTGAACCCCTTGCACAGGGCATGGAAGGTCTGTGGCCCCCTCCCCCCATACCTCACCCTATGCATCTCTTCTCTTTGGCTGTTTCTGAGGTGTCTCCTTTATAATAAGCCAGTAATAGTAAGGAAAGCACTTTGGTGTGTTCTGTGACACACCATTTTAGTCATTCTGGCAAATGATCAAATCTGAGGGGGTGGTCATGGAAACCCCTGACTCTGTGGCCAAGTCAGAGAGAAGTGTGGGTCAACTGGGGACCCAATACTTGTGGCTGATATCAGAATTGAGGGTGGTCTTGTAGGATGGAGCCTCAAACCTGTGAAGTCTGATGCTAATTCTGGGTGGTCAGTGTCAGAATTGAACTGAATTCTAGGACACCAGTTGATGTTAGAATGGGTTGGTGTTCAGGAGGAAAAATAACTTCTCAGGTTCTGATGGACACATGGACAACAAGAAAGAACAGACGAGTAATGTCAGTAGAGAGATGAAAATTCTAAGAAAGAATCAAAAGGAAATGCTAGAAATTTAAACAAAACAAAACACTGTAACAGAAATGAAGAATGCTTTCGATGGGCTCATCAGCAGACTGGACACAGCCAAGGAAAGAACCAGTGAGTGTGAAGATAATGTCAATAGAAACTTCCCAAATGAAAAAGTAAAAATAAATAAATAAGTAGAAAGGAACAGGGTATCCAAGAACTGTGGGAAGGCATAGCATGTACACAGTCAGACTATCAGAAAGAGAAGAAAGATAGAAAGGAGCAGAAGAAAGAATCAAAATAATAATGACTGAGAATTTTCTAAAATTAATGAGAGATACCAAACTATAGATCTAGGAAGCTCAGAGAATACTAAAAATAAATACCAAAAATCTACACCTTGGCATTTCACATTCAAACCAGAGAAAGCCAAAGACAAAAAGAAAACCTTGTAAGAATCCAGAAGAATGAAACATCCTACCTTATAGAGGAGCAAGGATAAGAATTTCATCTTATTTATTTTCAGAAACTGCAAGCAAGAAGAGAGTGATGTAAAATTAAAAAACAAACAAACAAACAAACAAAAAACACGCAAAAAAACCCAGCAACCTAAAATTCTGTATCCAGCAAAATCATCCTTCAAACAATAAAGGGGAAATAAAGACATTCTCAGGCAAACAAAAATGGAAAGATTTTTATCACCAGTATACCTGCCTTACAAGGAATGTTAAAAGAAGTTCTTATGTTAGAGAAGGAATGTTAGAGAAGGAATAAATAAAAGTAAAATAAAATATTTTATTTTTCTTACTCTAAATTGATCTAATAGATTACTGTTCAAAATAATAACAGCATTGTATTGGGTGATTATAGCTTACAGACAAATGAAATGTATAATAAGATTATAAGGGATGAAAGGGAGGAATTGGGAATATATTGTGGAAAGTTAACTGCACTACTCATGAAGTGGTATAGTGTTATCTGAGGGTGGATTTAGAGCAGATGCAAATGGATATTGAAAATTCTAGGGCAATCACTGAAGATATGTTTAGAAGAAGTATAATAAAGGAAAGGAAATGGAATTATATAAGACACTCAATTAAGAGAAGGCAGAAAAGAGTCAAAGATTAAAAAAAGAAACAAAGAACAAGTGTAATGAATTGAAAGCCATTACAAATGTGGTAGACCTTGATCTGACTATATGACTAATAACCTTAAGTGTGAATGGTCTAAATCTGCGAGTTAAGAGACAGAGACTGACAGAGTGGATGAAAAAGTAAGACTGAACTACATGTTGTCTATAAGAAATCTCCTTTGAATATAAGACACAGCTAGATTAAATGTAAAGGGTTGGAGAAATATATGACATGCTACATTAATCAGAGGAAAGCTGGGCTAGCTCCGTCAATTTCAGACTAGCAGATTTCTGACCAAAGAAAATGATCAGGGATAAAGAGCGCATTGCATGATGATAAAGGGATCAATTCTCCAAGAAAACATAACAATCCTTAAGGTGTGGATGCCTAACAACAAATGTCAAAATATGTGAGGCAGAATTTGGTAGAATTGCAAAAAGAAATAGACAAATCCATGGTTATAGAGGCTTCAATACCCCCTTTTCAGTAACTGACAGATCTAGCAGTCCGAGAATCGGGAAGGATATAGTTGAGCTGACCAACACCACCAATCAACTGCATCTAATTGACATTGATAGAATATTTCATCCAACAACAGCAGAATATACATTATTCTTTATCTCGCATGGAACGTTTGCCAAAATAGACCACATCATGGGCCATAAAACACACCTTAACAAACTTGAAAAAATAGAAATCACACTGAGTATGCTGTCAGGTCATAATGAAATTAAACCAGAAGTCAGTAATAGAAAGATTGCAGGAAATCCTCAAATATTTGGAGATTAAACAACACACTTGTAAATGATACATGGAAGCCTAAGAAGACATTAAGAAACATTTTAGCTAAATGAAAGTGAAAATGTAACTTACCAAAATTTGTGGGAAGCACTACAAGCATAGAGGAAAATTTATAAAATTAAATATATATATATATACTTAAAAAGAAGAATATATATTTAAAAAGATTTAAATATATATATATTTAAAAAGAATATCAAATCTATAATATATATATATTTAAAAAGAAGAATATCAAATCTATCATTTAAGCTTCCACCTTAGGAAACCAGAGAAAGAAGAACAATGTAAACTTAAGCAGGTAGAAGAAAAGAATTAATAAATACTAGGATAGAGATCAATGAAACTGAAAATAGGAACTCAGTAGAGAAAATCAACAAAACCAAAGCTGGCTCTTTGAAAAGATAAATGAAACTGATAAACTTCTAGCCAGACTAACCAAGAAAAAAAAGGATGAGACACTAATTACTACTATTGGAAATGAGAGAGGGGCCATCACTACTAATCTAACGAATATTAAAAGGATAATACAAGAATATTATGAATCATTTGTTGTGCCCATAAATCTGATTACTTCAATGAAATGGACGAATTTTTTTTTGAAAGACACAATCTACCAAAAGTCACACAAGGAGAAATTGATAATTGAAATTATTCTATAGCTATTAAAGAAATTGAAGCAACAATTGATCATCTTCCAAAAAGAAAGCACCAGGCCCAGACGGTTTCACTGTGCATTTTGCCAAATATTTAAGGAAGAAATGACAACAATTTCCTACGATATCTTCCAGATAAGTGAATACTTCCGAACTCATTCTGTGAGGCCAGCGCTACCCACTCTAACACCAAAAGTAGATAAAGACAATACAAGAAAAGAAAACCACAGACCAATAACTCTCATGAATATAAAAGTACAAATTCGCAACAGAATATCAGCAAATCAAATCCAACCATGTATCCAAAAGAATTATAGACCGTGACCAAGTGAGATTTATCCTAGTTATGCAAAGCTTGTCCAACCTTCAAAAATCAGTTAATATAGTCTATTATATCGATAGGCTGGAGATGAGTAATCACATGAGTGTATCAACAGATGCAGAAAAAGCATTTAACCAAATCCATAATTCATTCCTGACAAAAACTCTTGACACACTAAGAATAAAGGGAAACTTCCTTAACTTGATTAAGAATATCTACCAAAAAGCTTACAGCTAACGTTATAAAAACTGGATGCATTCTCCCATGATCAGGAGCAAGACAAGGATGTCTCCTTTCCTCCCCCCTATTCAACATCGCACTAGAAGTCCTACGAATATGGGAGTAGAAGGTATACAGATTGGGAAGGGAGAAATAAAACTGTCTTTGTTTGCAGATGGCATGATTATTTAGAAAACTGCAAAGAACTGACCCAACCCCCCCCCCAAACAAACAAAAAAGCCCTCCTGAGAGTAATAAGTGATTATAACAAGGTGGTAGGATACTAGGTTATTCTACAAAAGTCAATTGCTTTCCTATATACAACAACAACCAGCTGAAATTTGAAATTAAAAGCACAGTACCATTTTTATATTAGCACCCCCATATTAAATACTTAGGTATAAATCTAACAAAATAAATAGAAGATCTGCATGAGGAAAGCTATAAAATTTTGATGCAAGAAATTTTAAAAAATCGAAATAAATAAAGAGATCTCCATATTCATGGACAGGAAGAATCATTGTTAAAATGTTAGTTCTTTCCAATTGAATTTATAGTCAATACAATCCCAATCAAAATCTCAGCAGGTTCTTTTGTGGATACCAATAAAGTGATTTTCAAGTTTACCTGCAAAGACAAAAGACCCAGAGAGCCAACACATTGCCAAAGAAGAACAAAGAAGACTGAAACTAGCTGACCTCAAGACTTACTACAAAACTACAAGACAGTGTGGTATTGGCAAAAAAATAGACAAATAGATCAATGAAACAGAATAAAAAGCCCAGAAATAGAGCCACATAAATACAGTCCCCTGATCTTTGCCAAAGCAGCAGAGACAGTTCAACGGAGAAAGGATAGTCTTTCCAATAGATGGTGCTGACACAACTGAATATACAAAACAAAACAAAACACACACACATGCACACACACACACACACACACACGCACAAAAAGCAAAGGAAAGGAAAAGAAAAAAAAGAAGCTAGATACAGACCTTGCACCTTTCACAAAAATTAACTCAAAGTAGATCACAGACCTATATATGTGAAATGCAAAACTTTAAAACTTTTATAATAAAACATAGGAGAAAATTAGATGACCCTGGGTTTGGCAGTGACTTTTAGATACAACACCAAAGACGCAATCCGTGAAAGAAAAAATAGGTTAAGTTGGACTTCATTCAAATAAAAACGTCTGCTCTGTGAAAGACAGTATTAAGATAATGAAAAGACTAGGTACAGACCGGGAGAAAATATTTGCAAAACATATCTAGTAAAGGACTTGTATCTCAATGAACAAAGAACTCTTAAAACTCAATAATAAGAAAACAACCAAATTAAAAAGTGGGCAAAAGATCTGAACAGACACCTCACCAAAAAAGATACACAGATGATGAGTAAGCCTATAAAAATGCTCAAAATCATAGGTTATCAATGAATTGCAAAGTAAAACAACAATGAAGTACCACTATGTACCTATTAAAATTGCTAAAATCCCAAACACTGACAATACCAAATGCTGGTGAGGATGCGCTACTCTCGTTCCTTGTTGATGGAAATGCAAAACAGTAGAATCACTTTGGAAGACAGTTTGACAGTTGCTTACCAAGCTAGACATACTCTTACCATATGATCCACCAACCATGCAGTTACTACAATGAGTTGAAGTCTTGTATTCACATAAAAACCTATGGCAGCCTTATTCATAATTGCCAAAAGCTGGAAGCAACCAAGATTTCCTTGCACAGGTGAATGTATTAACAAACTGGCACATCCATACAACGAAATATTATTCAGTAATAAAAAGAAATGAGCTATCATGATACAAAAAAGTCATGGAGGAATCGAAATAAAAAGAAGTCAGTCTGAAAAGGCTACCTACTCTATGATTCCAGTGATTTGACATTCTGGAAAAGGCAAAACCATAGACACAGTAAAAAGATCAGTGGTTTCCAGAGTTCTGGTATGAAGAGGCTAGGGATGAATAAGTGGGTCATAGAGGATTTTCAGGGTGGTCAAACTATCCTATGTGGTATTATAATGGTGGATCCATGACATTATACATTTGTCAAAACTCACGGAACTGCAAAACACAAGGAGTGAATCCTAATATCAACTACAGACTTTACTTAGTAATAATGTATCAATCTTGGCTCACCAATGGTAACAGGTGTATCACATTAATGCAAGATGTTAACAAACAGGGAAACTGTGTGGAGGAGAAAGGTTATATGGGAAACCTCTGTACTATATGCTCTATTTTTCTATAAGTAAAGTCTACAACATCTTTAAAAATACACATTTGTTTATTCACTCAGAAATATCTATTGAGCACCCACTCATGCCAAGTATTGGTGTGTGTTTTGAAGCTAGCACGGTATCTGACACAGGCCAAGTTCCTGCTCTCTGGTGGGGCTGATATACTAGTGGGTGGGGGGCGGCGGTGCAGATAAAAACCATAAGCAAGCAAGATCATTTCAGAGTGACATGAGGACAGAGCAACAGGGGATAAGCGGGAGGGTGCCTGGGAGAGCTACCTGGGACAAGCTGGTGTGGGAGGGCTTCCCTCAGCTGAGAACATCTAGGCTGAGACCTGAACAATGGGAAGTCTGAGGCTAAGAGTTCCTAGAGGGCCAGGCTGGAAGAAGAGCTAAGTCCAAAAGCCCATGGGGCAGGAATCAGCCAGAAAAGGAAAGGGAAGAGCCAGTCTAGCGTGGAGTCATGGATGACCATATTGAGGGCTGGAGCAATGGGCTGGCTATTGGGATCATGAATTGACATGGAAGAGTGAGAGAAATGGTCTAGGGGTAGACGATGGAAGCCCAACATTCTGTTTTGCAGTGTTAAGTTTGAGAGGCCTACTGATACTCAGGCAGATAGAGTCCTAAAGCCATTAGGTGGGGCAGAGCAAGACAGGGGCCATGCCGGTGAGGGATGGGGGAGCCATGGAAATCCACCAGGGGTGTCAGATTCTAAACAGGATGAGGGAGACATCTATGGGGGCAATCTTGTATGAGGAGTCAGAGCATGCCAGAGAATGAGGGTTGCATCCACACTGGGGTAGGGGGCAGTGTGAAGCACCAAAGGGGTAAAGAAGGAATTCTCATGGGGATAGCCTGGAGCGGGGTCTTGGGGCTCAGTTGGGTTGAGGAGGGCATCCATGCCGAGAAGGAGGTGGCAGGGGAGACCGGAGATTGGGGAAGATCAATCACACTATAAATCTATTCAGGCTAATGGGAGCTAGGGTTCTCACCGTTGGAGGAAGAAGTTACAAGTTTTTTTTTTTTTTTAAGATTTATTTATTTGACATTTTGTGCATGGCATAGGCCTATTTTTTATTCCATCTTGAGTTGTTTAAGGTGTGAGATAGGGTCTCTATTTTAGATTTTTCTATTCTTTTGAGTGAGGCTTGGATGGCTATGTATTTCCCCCTTATGACCACCTTTGTAGTATCCCATAGGTTTTGGACCGATGTGTTTTCGTTCTCATTGGTTTCCATAAATTGCTTAAGTTATTTAATTTCCTGGTTTACCCATACATTCTTTTTTTTTAAATATTTAATTTAATTAATTTATTTATTTGACAGAAAGAGAGAGACAGCCAGCGAGAGAGGGAACACTAGCAGGGGGAGTGGGAGAGGAAGAAGCAGGCTTCCCGCGGAGGAGCCTGATGCGGGGCTCGATCCCAGGACCTCAGGATCATGCCCTGAGCCGAAGGCAGATGCTTAATGATTGAGCCACCCAGGCGCCCCTACCCAAAAATTCTTAAGCAGGATGGTCCTTAGCTTCCAAGTGTTTGAGTTTCTTCCAAATTTTTTCTTGTGATTGAGTTCCAGTTTCAAAGCATTGTGGTCTGAGAATATGCAAGGAATAATCTCAATCTTTTGATATTGGTTGAGACCTGATTTGTGACCCAGTATATGGTCTATTCTGGAGAAAGTTCCATGTGCCTTCGAAAAGCATGAGTATTCTGTTGTTTTAGGGTGGAATGTTCTGTATATATCTATGAGGTCCATCTGGTCCAGTGTGTCATTCAAAGTTCTTGCTTCTTTGTTGATTTTCTGCTTAGAGGATCTGTCTATTGCTGAGAGTGGAGTGTTGAGGCCCCCTACTATTAACGTATTATTATCTATCTGTCTCATTATTTGACAGAGAGAGAGAGAGAGAGAGAGAGCACAAGCAGGGGGAGTGGCAGGCAGAGGGAGAAGCAGGCTCTCTGCTGAGCAGGGAGCCTGATGTGGGGCTTGATCCCAGGACCCTGGTATCATGACCTGAGCTGGAGACAGATGCTTAACTGACTGAGCCACCCAGGTGTCCCAAGAAGTTACAAGTATTGAGAGGGAGATGTTGGAGGTGTTGATGTAAACTCATGATTTTCTCTAGATGGATAGATAGATTCATAGAAAGAAAGATGGAGAGATACATAGAATATAAAGAGATATAATAATACGATATATAATATAATTAGATGTTATATATAACTACATTATATATTATAATATATAAAATATATACAATATAGATATAAATGCACATGTGTGAATGTATATATTTTTATATGTGTGTGAATATATATTTTTATATGATATAGATATATATAATTATAAAATAAAGATATATTTTTCCCTAACTCTGCCCTCTAAAATATGGTGACTAACATAATATAATAAAAATATTATTATAAGAAAAAATATATAAATGCATGCATGTATGTGTGTATTTTCCTCCCTAGTTCTACCCTCAGAGAGGCCTTGTGACATTCCAATAGCGATAGGCATACCTAGTTCCCAAGTCTTTGATTCTAAATATAATACGCAGCAAAAGAAACTGGGTTCCTTGGAGAAATGTCTGATTCTGGGGGAGGGGGGAAAGCACAAGGTAGGTCTAGAACATCTGATTCAGGAAAGCAAGGCAATTCTCAAAGAATGATAAGGGCATCTCAAAAAGACTGGCCCAATTAGGGACAATTAGAGCATCAAAATAAATAATGCTAGTAATGGATTATGACCCACTGAATAAAAAGGGAAATCATGAGTCCACACTGGTAGTTTCCTTGTTTTATACTAAATAAATTGAAGGTTTGATGAAGAGCAGGATGTTTGCCAAGTTTCAAAGCATCGCTCCACAAAGATGCTTATTAATTACAAAGGTGAAGAGAGTATCTTTACAACGGCAAATGTTGGCAGAGGTCCTCTTAATCAAGCGATATAATTGAACATCCTCAATGTTGGGATGAAGCAAAATTGCACACCACTGAACTGGAAGCAATGGGAAGAAGACAGAAGTACCTCATTAGTGACACTCCTGCCAAAGGGGCATAACCAAATATAGTGATATTCTAGAAAATAACTGGCCAGTAGTCTCTCAAAGTCATGAAGGTCAAGGTCATGAAGCTCACAGTCCGCAAGAGATTAAAGAGACGACAATTAAATACAACTTGTGACTGTGAACTGGACCCTTTTACCAAGAGGACATGACTGGTGGCCTTGAAGGGGGTCAGGAGATTAGATGGTATTAATGCAACAAAGTGAATTTCTTGATTGTGAAGGTTGTATTGTAGTTATCAGAAGAGTGTCCTTGCTTGTAGGAAGTAAACATGAAAGCATTTATAGGTGATGGGGCACCAGGAAATGGCTCAGAAAAAATGTTCTTTGTGTTATAGTTTGACTTTTCTGTAAGTTGGTGATTGTTTAAAAGTAAAAATTTATGGAAGACATACAAAGAGGAAGGTAGCGAGATTTACAACTTTTCAAAAAAGATTTTATTTATTTATTTGACAGAGAGACAGCCAGCGAGAGAGGGAACACAAGCAGGGGGAGTGGGAGAGGAAGAAGCAGGCTCCCAGCAGAGCAGGGAGCCCGATGCGGGGCTCGATCCCAGAACCTCGGGATCATGGCCTGAGCCGAAGGCAGACGCTTAACGACTGAGCCACCCAGGCGCCCCATGAGATTTACAATTTTTGACCTTGGTGGAAAGGTATGAGCTGTAATTATAAAACTGCACATCATCGGCATGGAACTGGAATGTTAAGTCATCAGATGTGTTGGGTCACCTAGGGAACAGGTGCAGAAGAGGACAGAGGACTGAGGCATCCAGAAGAGAAGTGAGGCAAGGGAACTGCCCTGCATCGTCAGTTGGATGGGAGGAAACCAAGAGATTGGATGTCATAGCAGCAGGGAGAAGAGAATCGTTGATTGTGGCAGATGGATGGAGCAAGATGGAGTGATCATTGGGCTTTGCAACTCAGAGACTGCCAGTAACCTCTTGACAAGAGCTGTCTCAGTGGAGTCCAGTTAGAGAGTATGGCAGGCTGAATGATGCTCACCCCTATCCACCCATCTCCTGATCTCCAGAATCTGTGACTCTGTTACCTTAGATGGTAAAAATGATTTTGCAGATGTGACTAAGGATTTTGAGAGGGGCAGATTATCCTGGATTATTTGTACAAGCCCAAGGTAATCATAAGATCCCTATAAGAGAGAGACAGGAGGGTCAGAATCAGAGAAAGAAGATTTAAGTATAGAGGAGGGGCCAGACATTGGAAGAGGCTGCACTGCTGACCTTGAAGATGGGGGTTAGGAGCCATGAGCCAGTGCATGCAGGTGGCCTCAGAAGCTAGAAAAGGCAAGGAAAAGATTTCCCCTTACAGTCTCCAGAAGGAACGCAGCCCTGTCCTTGACTTTGGGACTCCTAACCTCCGAAATTGTAAGGTGATATATGTACGTCATCTTCAGCCACTAAGATTGTGATCATTTCTTCTAGCAGCGACAGAAAACTGAGAGAAGGAAATCCAGAGAAAGAGACAGAGTTGTGAACAAACATAGTAGGTGAGAAAGGAAAGAGAAAACAGCTTTGAAAAAGCTCTGGTGTCAAAGTGAGCAGGGTGGCCCATGGGACACAAATGACTGGTTTTATTTTATTTTTTAAAGTAAATAGGTTAATTCTTTTCGAGCCCCTTTAGATTCACAGGACAATGGAGTGGAAAGTAGAGCGTTCCTATAGTACCCCCTCCTCTTCCCCTCTTAACATCTTGTATTAGTGTGGGGCATTTGTTACAAATGAGCAAAATTGAATCATGATTATCTACTAAAGTCCATCTTCCACATTAGGGGTCACTCTTGGTGTTGTGCATTCCGTGAGTTGAATACGAATAACGACAGATAACGACGTGGACCCATGGAAAATGAAACGAATAATGATATGGGTCCCTCATTATAGCATCATACAGAGTATGACGCCCTGTCCTCCACTTATTCATCCCTCTTTTTCTCCTCTCGACCCCCTGGCAACCATTTATCTTTTTACCATCTCCATAGTTTTGCTTTATCCAGAATCACGTATAGTTGGGATCATACAGCACTTAGCCCTTTCAGATTGGCTTCTTTCTTTTGGCAGTGTTCTTTAAGTTTTCTCCATACTTTTTTGTGGTTCTAGAGCTCCTTTCTTTTTAGTGCTGAATAATATTCCATTGTCTGCACATTCCTGTTGGTTTATCGATTCACTTATTGAAGGACTTCCTAGTTGCTTCCAAGTTTTGGCAATTATGAGTAAAGCCTCTGTAAACATTTGTGTGTAAGTTTTTGTATGAACATGTTTTCAACTCAGTTGGGTCTATATCAAGGAGTGCCATCTCTGGATCATACGTGCAGCTTTGTAAGAAACTGCCAAACCGTCTTCCACGGTGGGTGCATACCATCTTGCATTCCCACCATGGGGCTGAATGTTCCATATCCTCGTGTTAGCATTTGGTGGTATTGGGGTTTTGAATTTTTGTCATTCCAGTAGGTATACAGTTGTATCTTGCCGTTGTTTTAACAGGCAGGTATTTTTTTAAGTTTTTATTTAAATTCCAGTTAGTTAACGTAGAGTGTAATATTAGTTTCAATTAGTGATTCAACATTTCCATACAACATCTGGTCCTCATTACAATAAGTGCCCTCCTTAATCCCCATTACCTATTTCACCCATCCCCTCACCCACCACCCCTCTGGTAAAGGGGTGGATATTTTTTTAAAAAAAGATTTATTTAGGGGCGCCTGGATGGCACAGCGGTTAAGCGTCTGCCTTCGGCTCAGGGCGTGATCCTGGCGTTATGGGATCGAGCCCCACATCAGGCTCCTCTGCTATGAGCCTGCTTCTTCCTCTCCCACTCCTCCTGCTTGTGTTCCCTCTCTCACTGGCTGTCTCTGTCTCTGTCAAATAAATAAATAAAATCTTTAAAAAAAAAGATTTTATTTATTTATTTGAGAGAGAGGGAGAGCGTGCATGCAAGTGGGGGGAGGGGCAGTGGGAGAGAATCTCAAACAGACTCCCCACTGAACACAGAGCCTGATGGGGGCTCGATCCCACGACCCATGAGATCACAACCTGAGCCGAAACCATGAGTGGGACACTTAACCGACTGAGCCACCCACGTGCCCCAGGGGTGGGCATTGTTACGATGGGAGATGACCAGGCATGTTCATAGTCTGTTGAGGATGATCCTGTAGATTGATAAATCGATAATGGGGAGAAGAGGAGATAAAGGGAAGAGTAAACTTGTTGAGATGGGAGTGGAATCCAGAACACTGAAGGGGCTGGTTTTAGGTAAGACCAGGGACATTTTGTCCTTTGTAACAGGAGGAAGGAAGGCAGAAAGAGTGGCCATATTTGAAGGCAGAAGGTAAGAGGGTATCTGACAGGAAGTATGTGGCTTTTCGTAGGAAGTAGGGGGTCACATCTGTTAATGAGATAAGCAGAAAGGGTCATGAAGGTTTGTGGAGAAAGAACATTCTAGATGTGAAATACCCTTGTAGATCAAAGGCTTCATGATGAGAGGTGACCCAGTGAAGGCATTTCTCTGGGCTGGAGAGAGTCCCAGTGCATTCGATCCTTCCCTTCATAAGATCCATACTCCTACAACTTTCTACCCTCCCAGGGGGTCACTGGAAAGAACGCCAAATCAGGAGCCTGGAGAACAGGATCTGCTCTCAACTCTGGCATGAATGTGTCATTGGCCAAGTTTATTTCTGGGGCCAAAAAGTTCAGCTCTAGCTTCCTCTTGGCAGGTCCTGGCTGAGGCTGTTGATGGCTGTGCCCATTATAAGATAAGAGCTCTTGCTCAAACTTGCATGTGTGAGGACAGTGAGGGCCAATCCCCCCGCCACATGTCCCCCACCCCCCACCGAGACTCTGACTGAAACCCTAAACCATGGTTTGATTATACTTTGTCTCTCTCTCTGCGTGCCTCTGCCTTCTGTGGCCCAGGCAGGTGGAAAGAGATGGCGCATGGGGGGGGATGGGGCTGCTGCTTCTGGCTCAGCTCCCAAATCTCTCTGCTAATAGTTCAGGGTGTCGCAGCCTTGGCATTTCGGCATTTTCTGGCCCTGTGTGACAAAGAGGCCCTGCCTCCTTCACACCCAACCTCAGCTCAGAGACTAAGCCATATGCACCCGACTCCCCGTTCCCCACCTCTGGTTCTCAGAATGAGTCATTTCCTTCCTCTTTCGCTCTCTTCTTGGGCTAGCATCATTCTCTCAGGGCTTGGCTCTGTCCCTCCTTCATGTTACCAGGCTCTTTATGAGTAAGGTTCCAGGGTCCTGGGGCAGCTGCAGTCCCGTGGAGCCCAGACCATAGCCCAAGCTTGCTTGAGAAACAGGTGCCACCAGGACTTGAAGGGAAAGACAAAAGGAAGTGAGGGGGTTTGAGACAGTTTTCTTATCCAGAGCATGCTGATGGACCAAGTGATTCCTAAAGTCTATTGAGATAATACTATGGCAATGACTTAATTTTGCGTATACGTTATTGAATCCCGTCTAGTGAGCTCCTATGCAAATGTAGATTCATTTTTTAAAAATCCCTCAACCTTACTGTTTTCTCACATATCTTAACTCTCCCAAAGTTGCACAGCCATCCGTTGGGAAGACTATGAGCATGGGAGCTGAGGGGTTCCCAGGAAACCCTGATTTTCTAGGGGGAGTGGCCCAAGAGGGCAGGCAGCTCACCTCAAACTGCCCGGACTTGACCCTCAGTCCTGGTGAGTGCTGGGGAGCAGTGGCTAGTGGTACCATTTTCCAAGGTATTATGTGTGATGGCTTATTTTCTTTGGCACTTTGGCTAGGGTATGTCTTTGGGTATGGCAGCCCGCCGAGGTTCCCGATCTCACTGGGGAGGATTCAGTCAGTGTCCGCCAGGGTGAACGCTGTAGGGAACTGTGGAGCCCTCATTAGCGCCCTTAGAAGAAGAGAATGAGACTCTCACCAGGAACAGACTGGTCAGCACATTGATTTTGGACTTCTGGCCTCCATGACCATGAGAAATAAACACCTGTTGTGTAAGCCACCCAGTCTAGGGTATTTTGTTGTAGGGCCCTAGCAGACTTAGATGGTACAGTTTTAATATAATCGAATTTTTTAGAAATGTAACTGCTGTGTAAATTGAGGAAAGATTGTACTCTGTTTCATGCAGAACTTTACCACCCGCTCTTCATTCTGGAAAAGCACACACCAATAACGTCACTCATGGTATCTGACTCAACGATCGTGCCTGTATCAGACTTTGTGGCAGCTGGTGAGTCTGGAACCGGAAGTCAGCACAGTCCAGTGTACGGATTAGCAAATTCACTCCTCATTGCATCTAGCGAGGGTTTGAGGAAGGTGAGGCCGGAAGGGCAGAGTGCAGGGCTGAGACTCTGGTGGTAGCTCAGATGTGACGGGGCCTGGGCCAGGACGTCTGTGGCAGGCATGGGTTAGAAATATGTCAGGAGATGAGTAAGTGGGACTTGTGGTCCTTGAGGTCCCTTGAGGAAGAAGGAGCTCTCTCTCCAGGCAGCTTTGGACTCAAGCTGCGACGTCAACTCTTCCCTCCTATGTCTCCGGCCTGCTGGCCTCCACAATCACGTGAACCAGTTCCTGGAACCAAATCTCTCTGTTTCTCTCTTTCTCTTCATATCGCATTGGTTCTGTGTCTCTGGACGCCCCTGACTAATACAGTATAAGCAGGAGCAGACGTTGGGGGTAGAGGAAATGGTGAGCTCAGTTGGGGGCACAGAGGGTTCAAAGTACAAGGGCCTTGAAGACGTTTCCAGGGGATAGTTGGTTCTATGCACCCAGAGCGAAGAACATTTAGCCCACGGGGGGGATTTAGAGGCTAGCTGTGGACAGATGGTGACTGTCGCATTGAGTGCAGATGAGCTACTCCGGAGAGCCTGGAGAGCAGGACCTGGGGATGTGAGGACGGAGCTACCAGTAGCCTCAACCTTTAGGGAACAGTGGAGGAAAATAAACCAGCCGATGAGACAAGAAAGGAGCAGTCAGGGAGGCGACAGGGAAACCACAGCTGCCAGGGGAAAAGGGTTCATGGAGGAAGTGGTTGACAGAGTCTAAGGGTGCTAAAATGTCAGGAAAATTAAATGCCTAGCTGTCGCGGGTGACTTGGGGGAGCGCGGGTTTTGTGCGGTGGGGAAGGGGGAAAGCCAGGTGGCCGTGGGTGGCCTGAGGACTGAAAGGCAGAACGCAGAGGACTTGTTTGCAAAGGAGTTTTGCCAGGAAGGTGTGGGAGGAGATAGTGTTGCTGCTGGAGGGGTTTTGGGGGGAAAAGACCTCCTGCTTCATTCCCCCTGTGTGGGAAAGCCTTGGGTGTGTTTAGTTTATTTTTTATTTTTATTTTTTGAGAGAGAGAGAAAGTGTGAGAGCACGAGTGGGGGGAGGGGCAGAGAGAGAGGAAGAGAGAATCTTTCTTTTTAAGATTTATTTATTTTAGAGAGAGAGAGCATGAGCAGGGGAGGGGCGGAAGGAGAATCTCAGGCAGACTCGTTGCTGAGCTCGGAGCCCGACCTGGGGCTCGATCTCATGACCCTGAGATCACGACCTGAGCTGACATCCGAAATTGGACACTTAACCAACCAAGCCACCCAGGCGTCCCCTTGGGTGTGTCTAAATGCTGGTGCACAGGAACTGTTGGCACTGGGGAGGACAGGAAACAGCAAACAGGGCTAAGACAGAGTTCAAGGTCTGAGCAGGTGAGAGTGGTGCCTGACCATCATAGATCTTTTCAGACGAGGCCTTTCTAACAAATGGTAATTTCTACTTGCATTTTGGAAGTTTCCCAGGGTGATGGGTTTGCCCTAAAGGAAAGAAGTCACTGCCTCTTCAGTGCTATCTGGACCCCAGCTGCTTTCCCTGCCACAGAGGGAACACACTTTTAAATTCCCTAATATATTATATATTCTTTTATTTAACATTTTTTTTCTTTTCTTCAATTTTAATTAAACCTCAGGTACACAGAATTGGAATCTTCGTAATGCTTCACGACATTTTCATGACATTTTCCCATCACTGGTCCGTATCTGTCCTGCTTCAAATTAGTTATTTTGAATAATATAATAACATCCGTGAACCCACTTACCCGCTCTCATCTATGCCCCTAACAGTAACCTACATCTAACGCTCCCGCAGCCCACCTGCCGGATTCCCCCAAACCTGGGCCTATCATCTCCCTGCTTTCTCTTTTTTATATTGCTGTGTTACATGAATATGTATCCCTTAAAAGCACTTAATAATTTTTAGTTGTTTTTAATTTAGGGTCTTTAGGACTGCACATTTCCATATAATACTAAATGGCTAAGGACCATCCCCACAGCTGCAGGTGGCTAGAATTCATTCCATTTGGATGCTACATCATGTTCATCACGTGGCTAGCCCATGGTGGAAGGCAGGATTCCAGCGTGGCCCCCTAGGTCCCGGTGTCCACACACTTTATTCAGTCCAACACGAATCGAGGTGCTGCTGTGATGGGATTCGCTGGATGTAATTCAGGTCTGAAATCAGTGGATCTTAAGAAAGGGAATTTGACCTAATCCTACGAGGCCTTAAAGTCTGGGGCTAGACCAGAGATTTCAAGCCACAGAGAGATTTCCCTGCTAGCTTTGCAGAGGAAAGCGGTCATGCTGTGGACAGGGCCATGTGACAGGTGGCCGACAGAAGCGGAGCACGCCCCAGCTGACAGCCATCCAGAAAGTGGGGCCTGTGACCTGCCACCGCTAGGAACTGAATTCTGCCAACAACCCGTGAGCTTGGAAGCCAACCCCAGCCTCAGAAGAGCTGGCCGCCCGATCCAACACCTTGAGCCAGACTGGGCAGGCCGTGAGCAGAGAACTGAGCTCCGACCCGTCCAGACTTCTGACCTATGGAACTTGGAGGTAATAAATCGGCATTGTTTTAAGCCACTAAGTCTGTGCTAATTTGTTACGGAGCAGGACGAAACAAACACAACGATAATCTAATCTCCTCCGTTCCCTTGATGAGTATCTGGGTTGTTTACAGATTTTTCTTTTTCCTTTTTTTTCTTTTAAGATTTTTTTCAAGATTTAGGTAACCTCTCCACCCAACGTGGGCTCGAACTCACAATCCCCAGATCGCCAGTCACATGCCCTACCGACTAGCCCGCTGGGCAGCGCCAGGGTTTTCTTACTGCGAGCAGTCCTGCTCTAGACGTCCTTGTGTATTTGCCTGTTTGACAGGGGCACGAGCTGCAGGGATGTTTCGGAGAGTGAAACTGTTGAATCATAAGGTATGTGAATATTTCACCTTAGAAGGACATGCCAAACATTCCCCCTGTGTTCTCACACGAGTGTATTCCCCCACCAGCAAACATGCAACGATTTCTGTTTATTCGAGCCTCTAGCTCAGGTACGTTTGGGCAAGAAGGTCTGGTTGGTGTGAGGATCTATTCTTTGAAATTTGTTTAGAGGCTTCATGACGGCCTAGTGTATGAGCAGTTTTTGTAAGTGTTTCATGTCTGCTTGAAACACTGTGTTTTTAAAGCTTTGGATGCGTAAGCCTCTGTATGTTTAAGGTGATATTCAGATCTTTTATATTTTTGCTGATTTGTTTGTTTGTTTGTTTCCTTGACCCATCATTCGCTGAGAAGGGTGTGTCAGACTCCCCAGTTGTGAAGGTGGACTTGATCAATTTCCCCCTATATTTCTATCAGAATTGTTTTATGGAAGTACGATTAACATACAGTGTTACATTCGTTTCAGGTGGACAATATAATGATTCAACAATTCTATACATTCCTCAGTGCACAATATAATGATTCAACAATTCTATACATTCCTCAGTGCTCACTACAGATGTGGTCACCATCTGTCACCATGCATTATTACAATATTATTGACTATATTCCCTATGCTGTACTTTTCATCTCTGTGACTTTTTTATTCCCTTTATCTATTTCACCCATCCCCCACCGACCTCCCCTCTGGCTACCACCTGTTTGTTCTCTACGTGTAAGAGTTTGTTTTTTTGTTTGTCTCTTTTTCCCTCCGTTTACCAATTTTTTTGCTTCACATATTATTGGGGAATTAAAACTTATGATTTTTAGAAATCCTCCTCATCCTTAATAATACTTTCTGATTTATTTTATACTGCAGGGTTGACCACACATCTTGATTTGCTTTAGACAGTCCTGTTTTATTTCTCTTTTCCTGCTGTAACTCTTTTTAAAAATTTTTATTTATTTATTTTTAGAGTAAGAGAGAGAGAGAGCGAGAGCAGGGGCAGGGGCAGAGGCAGAGAATCTGAAGCGGACTCGCTGAGCACAGAGCCCGACACAGGGCTTAATCCCATGACCCTGAGATCATAACCTGAGCTGAAACCAAGAGTCAGATTTTTTTCCTTTGTATAAACTGTTTTTTTCCTCTAGAAAGCTTTCAGAATTTTCTTTGTCTTTGATAGTTCCATGTCTTAAAAATTATTTTTATTAAATCTCAACTCTTGAGTACTTTTTTAAAAGTATGATTAATATACAGTGTTATATTCATTAAGGCGTACAACAGAATGAGTCAAAAATTCCCTGTTCAGTGCGTATCATGATAAATGTGCTCTTAACCCCGTTCATTTATTTCACCCATCCCCCCACCCACTTCCCCTCTGGCAACCACTAGTATTTTTCTCCACATTTAAGTTTTGTTTTGTATTAAGTTTGTTTTTTCGTTTCTCTCTTGTTTTCTTCGTTTGTTTTGTTTCTTAAATTCCACATATGAGTGGAATCCCATGGTATTTGTCTTTTCCTATCTGGCTTATTTCACTTAACATTATACCCCCTAGGTCCATCCATGTTGGCACAAATGGCAAGATGTCATTCTTTTTATGGTTAAGTAATATTCCTGTGTGTGTGTGTGTACATACAGTACCATGTATACAGTACCATGTATACACACACACGCACGTGCACACACACACACATACACACACAGCTTTATCCATTCATCTAGCAATGGACACTTGGGTTACTTTCATATCTTGGCTATTGCAAATAGTGCTGCAATGAACATAGGGGTGCATATAACTTTTTGAATTAGTTGTTTCTGTTTTGTTTGGGTAAATACCCAGTAGTGGAATTACTGGATCATATGGTAGTTCTATATTTAATTTTTCGAGGAAATTCCATGCTGTTTTCCACAGTGGCTGCACCAGTTTGCGTTCCCACCAACAGTGCACGAGGGTTCCTTTTTTCACACATCCTCACCAACACTTGTTGTTTCTTGTATTTTTTATTTTAGCTATTCTGACAGGTGTGAGGTGATATCTCATCACAGTTTTGATTTGCTTCTCCCTGCTGATGAGTGACGTTGAGCGTCTTTTCATGTGTCTGTCGGCCATTTGTTCGTCTTCTTTGGAAAAATGCGTATTCAGGTCCTCTGCCCATTTTTTAATTGTATTATTTATTTTTGGGTTGATGAGTTGTGTAAGTTCTTTATATGTTTTGGATATTAACCTCTTCAATATTTCATTTGCAAATATCTTCTCCCATTCAGTAGGCTGTCTTGTTGTTTTGTTGATGGTTTCCTTCACTGTGGAAAAGTGTTTTATTTTGTCGTAGTCCCGATAGTTTAATTTTGCCTTTATTTCCCTTGTCTCAGGAGACATATCTAGAAAAATATTTTTATGGCTGATATCAAAGAACTTACTGCCCATGTTTTCTTCTAGGAGTTTTATGGTTTCAGGTCTCACATTTAGGTCTTTAATCGATTTTGAGTTTATCTTTGTGTGTGATGTAAGAAAGTGGTCCGGTTTCATTCTTTTGCTTGTAGCTGTCCAGTTTTCCCAATACCATTTGTTGAAGAAACTGTCTTTTTCCCATTGGATATTCTTGTCTCCTTTGTTGTAGATTCATCGACCATGTAAGTATGCGTTTATTTCTGGACTCTGTGTTCTATTCCATTGATCTAAATGTCTACTTTTGTGCCAAGTGTACTTTTGTGCTTGTGTTTTGATCACTACAGCTTTGTAGGATATTTTGAAATCTGCGATAGTGATACCTCCTGGTTTGCTCTTCTTTCTCAAGATTGTTTTGGCTACTTGGGGTCTTTTATGGCTCCGTACAAATTTTAGAACAGTTGTTCTAGTTCTGTGAAAAATGTTGTTGGTATTTTGATAGGGATTGCATTAAATCTATAGATTGCTTTGGGTAGCATTGGTTCTCCCAATCCGTGAGCATGGAATATATTTCCATTTGTTTGTGTCATCTTCAATTTCTTTCACCAGTGTTTTATAGTTTTCAGACTGCAGGTCTTTCACCTCCTTGGTTAAGTTTATTCCTAGGTATTTTAGTCTTTTTGGTGCAACTGTAAATAGGATTATTTTCTTAGTTGTCGTTTTTGCTACTTCTATTATAAGTGCAAACAAGTGCAACAGATTTATGTATATTAATTTTATATCCTATGATTTAACTGAATTCATTTATCAGTTCCAGTAGTTTTTTGGTGGCATCTTTAGGGTTTTCTATATAGAGTATCACGTCATCTGCAGTTAGTGAAAGTTTAACTTCTTTCTTGCCCATTAGGTTGCCTCTTTTTTTTTTTTTTTCTTGCCTTAATGCTATGGCTAGGACTTCTAGTACTACGTTGAATAGAAGTGATGAGAGGACATCCCTGTCTTGTTCTTGATCTTAGAGGAAAAGCTCTCAGTTCTTCCCCATTAAAGATGATGTTAGGTGTGGGTTTTTCCTGTATGGCTTTTTTTTTTTTAAATAAAGTGTTTTATTTTATTTTTTTTAAAGATTTTATTTATTTATTCAACAGAGAGAGAGACAGCCAGCGAGAGAGGGAACACAGCAGGCGGAGTGGGAGAGGAAGAAGCAGGCTCATAGCGGAGGAGCCTGATGTGGGGCTCGATCCCATAACGCCGGGATCACGCCCTGAGCTGAAGGCAGACGCTTAACCGCTGTGCCACCCAGGCGCCCCTCCTGTATGGCTTTTAATGATAGTTCCCTGTTTTATTTAAGGTGTCTAGGTGTGGTTCCCCCCGCTCCCTATTTTTCCTCTTTCTCATTGAATAGGCCCTTTAATTCTGAGATATTTCTTTTTTTTTTTCAAATTAGGAAATTAAGCTCCATTATTCCTTCAACCATTTCCTTCTTTTCATTTCATTCCTCTCTCTTTCTGGGTCTCATTATTGGGATGTTAGCGCTTACACATAAATCACCCGTGTTTCTTTGCTTTTCTCTAATACATTCCATTTTTTCTTGTCCTTCTTTTAAGGAAGTTCCTCAGTATGGATTTCCAACTTACCAACTTGTTCTTGACTTGCATCCAGTCTGCTCTTTATTTCCCTCAATATGCTCTTTACTTCAACTCTTTATATTTTTTATTTCTTATGCGCAGTTCCCTTTTTATGTTGCTTTATTATTGTTTCACTTCTGTCTTTTGTTTTTAAATTCTATTTATTTGAGACAGAGAAAGAACAAGCAAGAGAGTAGATGCAGGGGGAGCAGCAGAGGGACAGAGAGAAGCAGTCTCCCTGCTGAGCAGGGGCTCCACCCCAGGACCCCTGAGATCATGACCTGAGCTGAAAGCAGACTTTCTCCTGGGGATATCTGGACCACAGTTCTGGGTCAGGATGGGTGTCGGGAAGTCCTTGTTTGCTCCTGACATTGGCTGGGGAGGTACAAGCACAGAGCTCGTGTTTCTTTTCTGTGTGAGCCTTTTCAGAGCCAGCCTGACAGCTCCTCCTGCCTTCTGGCCACCCCCCCCCCATGCTTTCACAACCACATTCCCCAGGAGTTTCTCATACTTTTATCAGTGTTCTCACTAAAGTCTCCCCTCGCTTTATCTTGGGTGAAGCAGCACTCTTGCTGAGTCAGCATCCGAAACCAGAACTGGAATCCACTTATTAGCTATTTCCCAAAGATCCACTCTGCTCTGTGCTGCGCTGGGAGCCACAGGACCCTCAGTGAATGAGGCTGGATCATTCCTCATCCCATGGAGCTGCTTCCAGAGCCGTGAAGAAAGACATTCAATAAAGTGCGACACAACCAGATAACTCCTGATAGTTATGATCTGTTCTAGAAAGGAGACAGACCGGGAGCCATGAGAATGGGTGGGGGCACTTATCCTGGGGAGTTAGGGACCATGTGACATTTAAACCAATACTGGGACACCAGAGAAATGTTCGCATTAGCTACCAGGGCGGGGGGGTGGGGAATAAGAGAAAGGGCATTTGCTAAGGTGGGGGTGTTTGGGATTTTGGGTTTTGCTTGTGTAATTATGGAGTAAAGATTTGGTTGACATAATATAATGTTCTTTGTTAAAAAATAGTGATTATAGTTTATTTAATGATCAGAAGCAGTAAATATTTTTTAGCTGATTAGTCTCAAAAATGTTTCTTGTCACCAAAGTCGTTACTTTAAGTGATAAGGAGGTGATTATAGTACCTAGCACGTTAGTGCCACTGAGGAGCCATCCGGAGGCGGCCGGGGCTCCAGTGACTCGACAAGGGTGAGCAATGCTGGAGAGGCAGGCAGGGTCTTCCTCTCAGGCAGTGGGAAGGATTGGGGGCCGGACGCTGAGAGCAACGGGAAGCCACCGGTGAGTTGGAGCAGGCGAGTGGGAGGACCAGAGCTGCTGTCCTAGAAGGTGATTCTGGTTGCTGGAAGGACAGGGACTTGGGAGCAGGGAGGTGTGGGAGGACGCTGACTGCAGCCGTCCTGGCAGAGACGACGGGGGCTGGGGCTGAGCGCTGGCTGTGGCTGAGGAGAAACCAGCGGGGTTTGGCGGATATTTAGGAGCCTGCGAGGTTGGGCTCGGTGACGGCACTGGGTGCAGGGGGCCACGGGGTGATGCCAAGGAGGGAGGAAGCACATCCTGGAGGAGAAGCAGCTTTGTGGGGAAGAGGAGTTGACTTTGGTCATATTGACTTTGACATGCCTGTTAGACACATGTTTGCCACATACCACACACACCACTCAGTGCACAGACACACACCACTCACTACACGTACACACACTCACACACACACCACTCACTACACACCCACCTACACACCATTTACCACACACACCACTCACTACACATACACACACACTCACACACACTCCTCACTACACATACACACACTCACTACACATACACATACACACACACACCACACACCTGCACACCCCCACACCACTCACTACACATACACACACTCACACCCACCCACCACTCACTACACACACACCACTCACCACACAAACCCCCACACATACACCACTCACTATACATACACACATCCCACACCATTCACTACATGTATACACACATAGTGCCACATACGGACACACACGTGCCATATGGTATGTGGCACATGTGTGTGTCTAAAAGAAACACCAGAGTTCGGGAGAGAGGTCTGCCCGGGGAGTCGTTGGCCTGCAGATGGTAACGGAACCCGTGCGAGTGGATGTGGCTACCGTGTTTCTCAGTGGGAGGTGAGTAGTGGCCTTGGGGGTGGACAATTCTTTGGTGATATTGCCCTGTTTGGCTCTCTGGCCCCCACCCACTAAACGCTGGGAATGCAGCCTCCACTCCATCCCTGTGACCACCCCAACCTGCCCCCCACATTTCCCACGCTACCTCGCCATGGAAGCTTGTAGCCCAGAGAGAAAGTAAAGAACGACAAGAGAAAAGGACCCAGAACAGAAGGTGCACATTGAGGTTTTGTAGAGGGAGAGGGGCTGGCAAAGGAAGCTAAGCTGCCAGAGAGGCAGAAGAAACGCTAGGAGTGTGTGGTGTCAGATAGAAGCCGAGAGAAGGGAGTGTTTTTAGAAAGAGAGGGACGTGAATTGTGTTGAGTGCTGTGGGGAGATCAAGCGGAGAACCAAAAGGTGTCCGTTACATTTTCGAGCCCGATCAATGAGGGGCTCAGCCATGCGGGGTCAGTGGAATGTGGGTGAGAGGCGCAGGCCGGGGTGGGGAGGTGGGGGGAGAAATGGGGGAGGAAGTCAGCATGGTGGGGGGCGTTCTGCGTGTATTACGATGCGTGTGCACATATGTATGTCCGGATATGACAGCTCCACATTCTGGATTTTTCTAGGACAGTGCCATTTAAAACATTTAATTCTTCCTCACAAAGGTTAATTAATTAAAAATACAGTGAAGTCGAATTTCACTTTGTAATTTTCACAGAAATTATACAAATCAGGTAAATTACCAAATGAAGACTCCTTGTCATGGTTTTTAGTTGAGAAACTATCAGCTTTTTTGTTTTGTTTTTAAGACACAACCCCAACTATTGCTGAATAATAGTCCAGTAATGCTGCCGTTTCGCAGAAAACCCCCGACATAGCGAGACTGAGCTGCAACTTTGTGGAAAATTCCCAAAGCAGGTTCCCACATGTTTTGAGCAGTGGCCCATTGCTGGCAGAGGCATCTGTGAAGAAAAGCTAAGAATGATCCTGGCCTGAGGCCTTCTGAAGTGACTCTCAAGAGGCTGAGTCACTCCATTATGTTGGCACGTCCTACGCAGACCCACTGGAAGCAGGAGGAAAGGATGACAGGACTGAACATTAAGAGGAAAGGAAGCTGGCCCAGGGAAGAAACGACTCCCACTCACTGAGGCATCATCTGGCGGATTCAGTCACAGGCTGTGGGCGCTGGATGTTTTCTCTATTTTTTAATCTGTAGTTTCTTGAGTTGCTCCATTCTGTAAAGTGTGTGTCTGAATCATTGGACATGATTGATTTTCTCTGCCCTGTGTTTACAGTTCTACTTATTGAATGGTTGGTTTGAAGTAAAAGTTACACACACACAGACACACAGACACATCCCAAACAAGTCAGTACTTATCCTTGCCAAGTGCCATGCAATGTGCCTATTCTATTCTATTCTATTCTATTCTATTCTATTCTATTCTATTCATTCTATTCCATTCCATTCCATTCCATTCCATTCTATTCTATTCTATTCTATTCTATTCTATTCTATTCTATTCTATTCTATTCTATTCTATTCTATTCTATTCTATTCTATTCTATTCTATTCTATTCTATTCTATTCTATTCTATTCTATTCTATTCTATTCTATTCTATTCTATTCTATTCTATTCTATTCTATTCTATTCTATTCTATTCTATTCTATTCTATTCTATTCTATTCTATTCTATTCTATTCTATTCTATTCTATTCTATTCTATTCTATTCTATTCTATTCTATTCTATTCTATTCATTCTATTCCATTCCATTCCATTCCATTCCATTCTATTCTATTCTATTCTATTCTATTCTATTCTATTCTATTCTATTCTATTCTAATTCTATTCCATTCCACTCCACTCCATTCCACTCTATGCCATTCCATTCCACTCCGCTCCACTCCACTCCATTCCATTCTCCTCCATTCCATTCCACTCCATTCCTCTCTATGCCATTCCATTCCATGCCATTTCACTCCACTCCACTCCATGCCACTGCATTCCACTGCACTCCATTCCACTCCACTCCACTCCTCTCCACTCCACTCCACTCCACTCCACTCCATTCCATTCCATTCCATTCCACTCCATTTTATTCCATTCCATTCCTTCTTTTTCTGTAATGCTGTCTGAGACTCAGTGAAGTGATTTCATGACCCACTAATAGGCTCCAAAGTGCAGTTTGGAAAACACTGATTTGGAAGGAGGCACAGGAAACCCACAGGCCACTGTAAGCAAAGTGCAATTAAAAATCAAACTTCCTTAAGTTCTATAGATTTTGGATACTAGCCCTTTATCTAATAAGACATTTGTAAATATCTTCTCCCATTCCATAGGTTGCCTTTTAATTTGGTCAACTGTTTCCTTTGCTGTGCAAAAGCCTTTTATCTTGATGAAGTCCCAATAGCTCATTTTTGCTTTTGTTTCCCTTGCCTTTGAAGACATGTCTAGTAAGGTTGAAGAGGTTGCTGCCTGTGTTCTCTTCAAACTCAACACCCAAAAAACAAAAAATCCAGTCAAGAAATGGGCAGAAGACATGAACAGACATTTCTCCAAAGAAGACATACAAATGGCCAACAGATAACATGAAAAAATGTTTACCATCACTCGGCATCAGGGAAATACAAATCAAGACCACAATGAGATACCACCTCACACCTGTCAGAATGACTAAAATTAACAACTCAGGAAACAACAGTTGCTGGAGAGCATGTGGAGAAAAGGGAACCCTCCTACACTGTTGGTGGGAATGCAAGCTGGTGCAGCCACTCTGGAAAACAGTATGGAGTTTCCTCAAAAAGTTAAAAGTAGGGCTACCCTATGACCCAACAAATGCATTACTAGGTATTTATCTGAAGGATACAAACATAGTGATTTGAAGGGACATATGCACCCCAATGTTTATAGCAGTCATGTCTATAATGGCCAAAATATGGAAAGAGCCCAGATGTCCATCAACAAATGAATGGATAAAGAAGACGTGGTATATATGTGTGTGTGTGTGTGATAAAGCCACTTCTTATTACAACCCAATACATCCACATCACACACATACCACACACCACACACACATACCACACACCACACACACACACCACATACACACACACACATATTGGAATATTACTCAGCTGTCTGAAAGAATGAAATCTTGCCATTTGCAATGACATGGATGATACTAGAGGGTATTATGCTAAGTGAAATGAGTCAGTCAGAGAAAGACAAATACCATATGATTTCACTTATATGTGGAATTTAAGAAACAAAACAGATGACTATTGGGGAAGGGAAGGAAAAATAAAATAAGATGAAAACAAAGAGGCAGGCAAACCATAGGAGACCCCTAACTGTAGGAAACAAACTGAGGGTTGCTGCAGGGGGAGGATGGGGTAATTGGGTGATAGGCATTAAGGAGGGCACATGATGTAATGAGCACTGGGTGTTATATGCAACTGATGAATCACTAAACTGTACCTCTGAAGTTAATAATACACTCTATGTTAATTAAATTGAATTTAAATAAAAAAATCTTTAAAAATCAAACCTTAGGGTCAGATTAGCCATGCAAATACAGCAAGGGGCCCTCTCCCGTCAGCTCTTCTTGCAAGCTACGAGGCCTGCATCCCCCCATTCATACCCCACCGTGGGAGGCAGCTGTGTGTCAGAGCTAGAGCCCAGGCTGGGACCCCGCCCATGCCTAGAGCGCACCCTGCAGCCCACTCTGCTTCCAAGCCCCATTCACAGCAGCCTGGGGGCTTCCCTGCCTCCCTCTAAGGCAGTGTTTCCCAAACTGCAGCTTGGGACCTACTAGTTCATGAAACCGATTTAGTGAGCCTCAGACATCATTAGAAAAAAAAAAAAAAAGAATGGAATGGAATGGAATGGAATGGGAAGAAGAAAAAAATAGAACAGAACATAGCACAGCGCATTGGACGTAATAATGATAAATATCGAACTGTTCAAGTGTGCGTGTTGCATATGGTGCATGTGCGGTGTGTGCGGTGAATGGTGTGTGTGTGTGTGTGCGGTGAATGGTGTGTGTGGTATGTGGTGTGTGTGTGTGGTGTGTGGTATGTGTGTGATGTGGATGTATTGGGTTGTAATAAGAAGTGGCTTTATCCCAAGGCTAATGAAGCTTGAACCTCAGGGCCAACAACCCCCTTGCGAAGTCCTGACCCTATTTTCCCTATTTTGGTATTTGTAATGCTATATTGTATTGTTTATCATATTGTTTTTCTTTTTTTCTTTTTTTAAAGTTTTTTTTTTTTTTTTTGGCAAGAGCACAAGAGCAGGGGAAAGGGCAGAGGGACAAGCAGGCTCCCCGCTGAGCACAGAGCCCTAGTGTGGGGCTCGATCCCAGGACCCTGAGATCATGACCTGAGTTGAAGTAAGACGCTTAACAGACTATATTGTTTTTCTTCAAGATGAATAAGCGTCATTCCCCTCAAACCCTGGGCCTCTTTCTGGTTGTGGGGCAGCAGGCTTCGCTTCCTATAGGTCACAGGCAAACATGAAAAATACAAAATCCCATGCTCTCATTCACTTTCCACACAGCAGCCAGCACCATCTTGCTAAAATGCAAATTCCATCCCCTTGCTCCCTTGCATAAGACTTCTGGGGCTCTCATTGTCCTTAGAATGAAATGCAGACTCCTCCCCGGGGTCAAAGGCTACCTGCTCCTGTCCCCACTTTCTGCTCCAGTCTTTGGGCCACTCCTCAACCCATTCTCTGCCCGGCGAGGCTAAATGAGTGTCCTCCCTTGACCTCTGGTTTCCCTTGTCCCTGTGGGGCTGTGCACGCGAATGCTCTTCCCTGTCCCTGCAAGACACTCAACCTCCTCTTTTCTGGTTCCTCCTTCCCTTCCTGGACTCTGCTTAGCTGTCCCTGTCCCCAAATGTGGGCAGGATGACCCTCCCGTCAAGCCCACAGCACCCTGCCCTTCCCCCATCACAGCACGTTGACATCACGGTGAGGGGCCACCTGTCCCTCGGCTGTGTTTCCCTGGCTCATCCCGTGTTTACCCCCCAGCGCCGCTGACGCTCCTACGCCATGTTGGCGCTGTTGCGCGCTCCCAACGTACGACGTCATGTGCTCCCGCCAACCGGGAGAGTCAGGAGCCGTTAGCACAGACGAGGAAGCAGAGGCCCAGAGAGGACTAGTAACCTGCCCAAAGTCACACAGGAAGTGGTGAATCCAGGGTTCTAACCTTGGGGTCTGGCTCCAGAGCCCTCGCTGTGACCATGATGTAGAAGGCATTCAATGAGAATTGGTTACATGGATTAAGAGAAACAGAAAACTTAAATGCTCTATGGAACCTAAGCTGATCTTGAAAGAGGGCAGATCATGTTAAAAAGAAGGTGCAGGGGAGTCCCTACCTGGGGCTGGAAGTGACCCGTGGCATGGGGGCTGGGGAGAGCTGGGTTTCCCTGTATATGTCCACCATCTTGCTCTGTGGGCTGGAGGTAGCCCTGGGAGGCGGGAGGTCCAGGATTGAGGGGAGGGGCTCCAGTGAAGTGGACCTGATGTGGGAGAAGGGGACGGAGGAAGCAATCACTCAGGCGCTGAGAGCTACTCCCCCACCCAGCCCTTGCCAGGCACGGGAAGAGCCAGAATGTTCAGAATATTACAGGACATATTGTGAGATTGTTTGTTGTGGATTATGTAATGCAATCCCCCGGCACTCCCCTCCCCCACCGCAGTACATTTTCCAGAGCGCTCATCATGCTTTGTGAGTGGATTCCTTTGGCAGAGCTTAAAATAGTCCTGAGATCGTACTGCCGTGACAAGAGGGAGATTCTAAGAACACAGGTCCAGGGAGCTCACATCCTGGGTCTCGATATTGATGGACCTGAGCCAATCATAGTTTGATCTCTAAAGGGAAAGGAGCCCCAGCTGACTTCTGGGATCTAGAATGAATGGCTGAGTGAATCAGTGTTGATTCCTAACTCCTATTACATTAGAACTTCCCCTGTGCCCCGGGGGTGAAGCGGGTGCCCCCTCGAGGGGGGTGGAAAGGCTTGCTGGCCTCTGGATCCAGATTCTGGCTTTTAATCTCTTCAAAAAATTAAACTCTACCTCAAATGTCCTGACATACCCAGTAAGTACAAGCACACTTTAAGCAAAGAATCCTACTTTAAGCAAATAATTGTCCTTTCCTGATCACATCTGCTGTGCTGGTGGTGGTAATGGTGTATTTTGCATAAAGTCTCTGATGCAGGAACGCCTGAGAAAGTACCTACAATAATTTTCGAATGATATTTAGTTGCAATGAATTGACTATAGGGTAAGACTTCGGGTTACTATTTAGATGCATTTGTTCATCCTGAAGACAACTCTTTAGACATTTTAAGACTGCAGTGAGAGATGTGGTGAGTCTAGGGACCAGTGAGCCTGACCCCTCAAGAACCTCTAACTGCCCTTGTCTCAGCTCTGAGGCTCTAAGTCGGGGTGTATCAGACAAGGCTCCGTTTGCCTGGGGAGCAGAGCGTGTTCCCCTGTAGTCAGAGATGGCTGTTGTCTCGCTGAAAGATGGATGAGGCACACCAGGCCCCGGAGGTTTCCCTGCACGACTCCAGGCTAGCCAAGCAGCGGAACTGCCCCAGCCTTGGGGGTATGAAGCTGCAGTAAGAGAAGCGGAAATCAGGGGGGAGGAGAGAGCTTCTGAGACTGGGTGTGAGGATGTCTGGGATGGCTCTTACTGTCATGGCATCATCTGCACTCCCCATTCCTTGCCTCAGGAACCCGACTTGGCCTCTGTAGGTGGTGGCCAGCCACTCTCCTTGTGTCTTGACCTCACTGACTTCCTTCTGTGTCTTTAGATATGTGAACTTGCACAACTCCCCCAAGAGGTGCCTGCGTCTGAGCTCCCTGTCAATCTGAGCAAACCATCCACGTGTGCCAATATGGCGGTGGGACAAGACCTTTGAACCATGTGTTTATCATCACAGGAGTAAAAACAGCATAGGTTAGCAAATTTTTAAAAGATTTTTATTTATTTACGAGAGAGAAAGAGTGCATGTGCACATGAGTGGTGGGAGGGGCAGGGAAGAGGGAGAAGCAGGCTCCCAGCTGAGCAGGGAGCCTCATGCGGGGCTCGATCCCAGGACCCTGGGATCATAACCTGAGCTGAAGGCAGACGCTTAACGGACTGAGCCACCCAGGCACTCCCAGGTGAGCAAATTTCTAGACAACAGTGGAGAAAACATTTAAAAATATACATCTTTTAAAAAGTTAACAAAACTGAAAACAGAGTGGCTGTTATGGGCTGAATTGTGTCCACCCTAAGTCCATATGTTGAAATCCTAACCCCCAGTATCTCAGAAAGTGACCGTAACGGAAATAGGGCCTTAAAGAGGTAATTAAGGAGGGCACCTGTGGCTCATTGGGTTAAGCCTCTGTCTTCAGCTCAGGTCATGATCCCAGGGTCCTAGGATGGAGCCTCTCGTGGGGTTCCCAGTTTAATGGGAAATTGGCTTCTACCTCTGCCTGCCGCTCCCCCTGCTTGTGCTTGCTCTCTCTCTCTCTCTCTCTCTCTCTCTGTCAAATAAGCAAATAAAGTCTTAAGAAAACAAAAAGAGGTGATTAAGGTAAAATGAGGCAATTAGGGTGGGTTCTAATCCAACACGACCAGTGTCCTCAGAAGAGACAGGCTCAGGACATACACAGAGGGAAGGCCAGGTAAGACAGAGAGAAGGTGGCCATCTGCAAGCCAGGGAGAGAGGGCCCAGAAGGAATCAACCCTAGGGACCCCTTGATTTCAGACTTCTGGCCTTCGGAAGTGCGAGACAATACATTTTTATTGTTTGAGCCTCTCTTGGTCTAGGGCACGAACGCTGTGGCCATCTTGGGTTTGTAGCAACTTTTATGCTGGGACATGGCTCCCTCTGCTGGCCTTCCTGCTACAGGCCAAATGCCCCGGAAACAGTAACTTTCCCGTTCCCACCGTACAGAATTAAACACAAAAGTACTTAGCTGCTACTTTGTAGAATCCTTTATAGAATCTTTACGGAATAGACTATAGAATCTTTATAGAATTCTTCACCTGTCATCAGGGTTGATATTAAAAATATTCGGCAACTGGGGTGGCTCCCTACTGTGCCAAGGGGGTGGGGAGAGGTGTTGCGGGGCTGTGAGGAGGGGATGGAGGAGTTGGGAGAGGGGCTGCATGGCCAGGGCAGTGTGGGCAGGACTGGGGTGGGGAGGCAACTACGTACCAACCTGTATGGAAGACGAAGCTGTGTTGGGCGTCAGGCTGAAGATCAGTCTGTAAATCTAGAAAAAGAGTTGCCTAATGCCTCCTTCTAAAACTACAGATCTTTAACCTGGTCTAGAGCGCCTGGAAATAGTCCACAAGCAAGTACCCTTTTCAAAGCAAGAAATCACTGTCGTGCTGTGGTCTGTGGCTGTTCCACACACATCCTTTGTAAATCAGATTAGCGCTATCAACTGCACTGTCCTTGCGGTGGTCAAGCTGCTTTGCTCAAGCCGTGAACAGGACAGCAAGACCCGACCAAGTCTGGCGTATTGCAGTCAGAACGTCAAGCTTTCCACCACTTTCAGCCTGTGTCAGCGCTATGAAACAGATGGCAATCCGTGCCACTTGTGTTCCCAAGAGCTACCTTGAGATTAGAAAACTCAGCCCCTAGAATTGTGCTTGGTGCACAGAGTAGGTACCCAAGAAACACTTTTCAAAGCTGTTCGGGCACCACGAAAACACCGGCAGCCTGTGTGTTCCTAACTTGGGTAGTCACTCAACCGTTCTGGAGTGCCCCAGTGATGTGAGGAGTTCGCTTCTATTGTAACATGCGCCCAGTGCATGTCTTCTGGAGGCGAATGAGAAAGGTAGGGGTGTGTGTGCAGAAGAGGCTGGCCCACTCAGCCTCAGCTTCCACGACCCAGGCCAATCAGAGGACCCAGCATTTGATATAGGGACTGTCCTGGCATGTCCAGGCTGCACGGAAGAGAGAGTGTGGTCAAACCGTTCCCCTTTGAAGGATCAGGTAGCTTCTGATGACTCCTGAGTTGAACCTCCCATTCGTTCCATCATTCACGTCTTCAGGAAGCATTTACCGAGCATGTCCCATGTGCCTGGCCTGTGCACGGCTTCCGGCAGTGAGCAGAAGGACACAGACCCTCCTTTCTGCTCATCAGAGACAGACAATTCCCAAGGGGCTGTGATCGTGATGAGGCTAACTAAGGAGCAGGACAGGGTGGCAGGGCGACAGGAGAATGGAAAACGAGCAAGGTCAGCTGTGAGGGGCTGGGAAGGCTTATCTGAGACAGTCGCCTCTAAGGTGACACTTGAAGACAGCACAGCCCGAGTAAATGCCCAAAGCTGCATGTGCCATCAGAGCTGGCCAGGTGTGTGTGGGGGGGTGGTAGTGCACGGGGGCTCAAGTCCAGCTGTGGGGCTCTTTGACCCAATTCCCATGAAGGCATCCTCTGCATGCCAAGCCCATGCCTGGGCTGCAGTGGCCCAAAGCGTATGTCTTTCCCAAACTTGCCAACGTGGCTTTGTGGGCGGGCAGGTCCCAGAGCCTGGTTCGTTCAAGGAGCAGAAATTACGCCCAATCACGAAGAGCTAAAGCCTCTTGGCCAGTCCCTCGCTGCTCCTCATAGATAACGGTCCTCCTCTTCACCTGTTGATTTACGGGTACTCGTCTCTCCATTTAGCTTAAACCCAGTTTCCATTGGTTGCCTTTGCCAGTCAGGGAGATATTCACTGATTCTCTGGTGTCCTAGCCTCCTGAAGAGCAGAATTTGTCAAAAGGAGGCAGGTGGAAAGAAGGAAAAGAGACGGCTAGCAGGATGAGAAACACGATGGCATTGACGGATGACAATGGATTGTGAAGACCTGGAGAAGGGTCATACCAGGTTCCAATTGGGATTAGCTGAGCTGCCGCTGCTGCACCCCACTCTTTCGGGGACACACGCCATGTAGACATTTCTGCTTCTCTGCTCCAGTTCACGCTCGAGCGATGGTCGCCTCTGTGGTACGACGATCAGCCCTGAGCCAGGCTGGCTCCCTTCTATTCCCTCCTTCTTCGCCGTGGCTTCTGAGACACGACAGACCTGACTTACCAGTGCTGATGACGTGTGAGGACGGGATAGACAGAGCCAAGTGTTTCTTCCTCAGCTCCCAGTTAGCTGCAACTTGGTTATCCCTCAAGCCTGAATAACATAATTTCCTGATAAAAAGCTGCTTACAATGGAGAAGTTCCTCACTTACACAAGACGTTATTTTTTTTCTTTTTCTGGCATCTGTCTCGTGGTTTACAGGTCATGTCTTAACGTTTCCTTCCCCAAAGGGTCAGGCCAACTCTGGTGTCTTACTCCATCTGGGTCTTTTCCTACTTCCACCCAGAATCCGAAGTTCATAGGCACTTCCTCCCACCCCCTGGCAGCCGGGCTCCTTCCTTGGGCTCTGTCCTCAAATAACTCAGCTGTCATCTCAAATAGGTCTGATCCCCCCAGATAGTGTGCTTCCTGTTTTCTGCATGGAGAACATACGTCCTTTCCTTAATGCACAGCATTAATTAATTAATTAATTAATTAATATTTCTGTGCCTAGTATTCTGTGACATGTAGTGGGGGATACAGAGACTGAAAATCGATCTTGCCAACTAAAATCACATAGGCATATGTGAATATAGGAAGGTGTGAGATACACAGCCCAGAGCGCCGTGGCATTGGCCGTGGCTCCCTACCTCTCTCCTCAGTGCCGCACAAGGGGCTTATTTCCAGATATGATGCGTTCCCCGGGCTAGCACTTTCTCTGCCCAACCAAGAAAACCTCTGGAATTGAGGGAGGGATGAGATATTATCAAAGGGACAATCTTAAACGGTCTCTACTCTATTTTTCAGAAGTGTCGTCACTTAGAAATGGCGATACTTCGTAACAAGTCGCCATCTCATGCCTTCTCCTGGGCCACATCCGTCAGAGGAACACGGCTGGCAAAGACAGGGCCCTATTCTGCACACCGATCACACTTCAAGGAAATAAACCACGTTCTTAAACCGCCTTGGCGTCCAAACTGCTGAGCAACACTGGGTCAGAGATAAGCACTTGGGAAGGGGCAGCCGCTATCATGTTCTGGGTTGACTGGGGTCCATCCTCGCTCAGGAGGACCGTGTGAATACGTGTGTCTGCGTGTGTCTGCATGTTCGAGGTTGGAGGCCAGAACTGGCGTTCTGGGCCTCTCTGACTCTCAAATTAACTTGTGTCAAAACATGTGGATCTTAATGCCTGTCTTGCAAGGGCTGTTGTGAGAATTTGATTAAAAAATAATTTCTTGAGAGCCCTCAGCACTGTGTTGGCCTTGAGCGGTTGCTCAGTAAATATTTGCTGTGCTGGAAAAAACGGTGTTTACTAAAAAGTCTGTTATGTCATTTTTCTTAACAAAAGTAAATACGAGATATCTCCAAATGATATCGTCCTAAGATAAGAACAGGTGGAAACTGTCTCGAGTGGAATTACCTAAATGGTTATCATTGTTCCATAGGCTTCAGTTAATCCAGCATGTTCCTTGCTTCCTTTCCTTCCACCAGGAATTGTTCTGTGGGTGAGCTCTGTTGGGGGGGGTATGCTAATTAGACTACGGTCATGCATCTGTCCCCGGTGGGCCATTTAGCTCAGCTTGGCTCCATGTCCATACACATTGCTCTTAACTCAGCTGGCAGACTCAGAAATGTGTGACCACGTCCCAGAGGACACCAGGGGGACCGGTTTCTGTGGATCTGGTAAAAACCCCTTCTGCCTGCTTGAACGGCAAGCAATTGCTCTGTTATGGTCACTGTGACCTGAAGGTGGCGCTGTTTCCCAAGGAAGAACGGCTGGGGGGACGCTGGCACCTAACTTCAGAGTGTGATAGCTTGGCAGCATTGGAGAGAATCTGCAAAGTAATTTAGTTCAATTCTCTCACTTTCTAGGCAAAGAAACGGAGACCCAGAAATTTAAAAAACCTCTTTCCTGAAGCCAAGCCACAGAGGTGAGGCTAAACATGGGTCTCCCAGATTATAAACTTCTGCTATTTTCACTACACCGAGGGTGTCCTGGTCCTACATGGCATTAAGCAAGTAATTATGTTCAGAACCAAATCAAATCAATCATTGATATTTAATTGGTGATACTTCCAAAGAATTAAATTGTCAGCGAATTTCGAATGCCCATTACTCCTAATCACAGGCCAGATTTAAACTGTTTTTTTTTTTAAAGATTTTATTTATTTATTTATTTGAGAGAGAGCGCGGAGAGAGAGTGAGCAGGAGGGAGGGGCAGAGGGAGAGGGACGAGTCTGCTCAGACTCCCTGCTGAGCAGGGAGCCCAACAGCTGGGCCAGGATCATGACCTGAGCTGAAGGCAGACGCTTCACCGACTGAGCCACCCAGGCTCCCCTGTTTTGATTTTTCTTATAAGAAGTACTTGTATGTATCTGTGCTTAACGGATGATTTATTTCCTTTTCCATACCTAAGGGAAGAAAAAAAATTGGTATGGGTGAAAATTTATCTTATTCTGACTTTTTTTGGAAACGTAGGTAAGCATGAGTCCTGTTTAAATGGTCACGATTGAGACTGCATGTGAATTTTAAAAAGGTGCTCGTGGACAGCAGCCCGATAATGGAAATGATATCAAGTTAGTGCTTTTTAGCACCTTCATAATTCATAGAAAGTGGAGTACGTTGGGGAGTGGAAATCACAGGTGTGACAGGCACAGGCACGTACAGATTTGGAATTCAATCTTTTAGAAGGTTTCTGCTATGACAATAGCTTTTTTTTTTTTTTTTTTAAGTAAGCTTTTGCATACTCTCCAGGGATAGAACTGAGGAAGGGGAGTGTGTGTCCTATGCTCGGCAAGGTATGGTCAGTGAGGGGCCTCCAGGTGTTTGGAACCTGTCAGACAGAATTCAAGGTCACCGCAAAAGGCAGACTCCGGACCACTGCTCTCAGCACCTGTTAAAACCTTTTTTTTTTTTTAAGATTGTATTTATTCATTTGACTGAGAGAGAGCACAAGCAAGGGGAGCAGCAGGCAGAGGGAGAGGGAGAAGCAGGCAGAGGGAGAGGGAGAAGCAGGCTCCCCACCGAGCAGGGAGCCCGATGCGGGGGTTCAATCTCAGGACCCCGGGGATCATGACCTGAGCCAAAGGCAGAGGCTTCACTGACTGAGCCACCCAGGTGCCTGGTTCAGCCTCTGCTTTCATGTCAGGGTTTTGTTTTTCCCCACGTGGTCATTGTTAGTCATGCAAAGCCACCGATACTGAGGCCCGGGGTGCAGCCGACACTAATCTAGGGTTTGAGAATAAAGATGAAAGTCCTGGCCTTGAGGAGCTTATAGGGGGGACCAGAAATAAGCTCTGCTTGTTTAGNCGTGGTATGTCTTGTAGCGCTAAGCTGGGGGAGGGGGGCGGGCAGGATGAGGGGGCGGGAGTGTGGGAAAGGGCACAGTGGTGTAGGGATGGTTAGGAAGGCCTCTCCAGTGGGGGGACCTCTGAGCAGGGAGGGGTAGGAAGTGAAAGAGGGGCCACGGGGAGGACTCGAAGCAACCCCATCACCCTCTAAAATCACTGTGTGCCACGGTTGCCAGATTTAGCAAATAAAAGTTCAGGACACTCTCTGTTTTTGAAATTGAAGTTGCTGTTGCTGTTCAGATCAACCACAAATAAGATTTTGGTAGAACAGACTTACGTGTAATATTGTAAGTATGTCCGATTTAGAATATGGGCTAGAACACAGTACGGGTACTAACGTAGAGTGTAATTTTTTAATATTTGGGACGTATTTATAACTAAAATATTACATCATTATCGGAAGTTCAAATTTAACTGGGTGTTCTGTATTTTATCTGGTGAGTCTCTGGGTGGCCAGTGGCCCTGGACGGGCCGTGGCTGGAGGAGATGGCTTTCTCAGCTGAATCACCGCTTCCCTTCTCCGTCGACCTTCACCTTGCTCCCTGCGCCCTGGGCAGGGACACAGCGGCCATCTGTGGCCTTGTTGCGTTATCCCCACAGATGACGCCTGCATGTAGTTGTCAGGTTAGAATTTCCTAAACTAAATATTCCTTTAAAAGTCTTTCAAGTAAAATCCCCACATCTTAGAACATCTCTAGGTGTACGGTGCATTGTGAGTGTATCACACACCTACCCCTGGGGAAAAAAAGCTCACCGTTCCTTGGTCGGTCTAATATGTGTAAGAGAAACCCATCATTTATTTTGCAGCAACCTCAACACAATGCAGTGTTTGCAGTTTTCCAAGTGCTGTTTTTGATGTGGGATGGGCAGCCCCTCCCGACTCTTCCCAGAACAGTCTCTGGCGTGACATCTGTGAGTCTGTGCTCAGCGTCAAGCCATTAACCTTCCAAATTTAAATAAGGGGAAATCCTCCTCCTCTTCCTCCTTCTCTGTCTTATTTATTTTTACAAAACCACACCAACTGGCAAGGATGTAGCTGCTGACATAACAACTGGATTACATCACTTTTTGGTAATTGACCTCTTGCAGAGCCCAGGCTTGAAGGCAAGGTTCTAGAACTTGAAGGTTTTGTGTTTTCTAATGAGGGCATGATGACGGTAAACAGACCACCTGACTGAGCCAAGATACCCTGAGGGGCTGCTTTGCGGTCTTCTCTCTGGTACTTCCGAACACCTGCCATTACAAGTTAAAATGATCAATAATACCCAACAAAGCCAAGCTCCCGCTGCATTTCATGAAAGCAAGCCCCGCCAGCGAGAGAGGTCGTTACAGCTGAGTTTAGGAGCAGAACTTCCTTGTTGCCTCCTGGCTTTGGACCTCCCAGCGTGGCAGTGGGTGGCAGGCCGTGGGGATGCAGGCCAGCCCGGTGCAGTGAGTCTAGGTCTGGAACTACAAATGTGACAGTTTCCTGGGTGCAGCTGGAATGGGCCAAACCGCCAGAGGACAAGCTCTGAAGAGACACTTTGTACAAGTAACATCAACACTGTGAACTCAGCTTCGAAACGGTTTTAAATACATTGATTCTCAAGTGCCCCTGGAGCTAGCGGTTTTTCCCAAGTAATTAGGAATATGCTTCATTGGGGCGCCTGGGTGGCTTAGTCTGTTAAGCGTCTGACTCTTGATTTCAGCTCAGGTCGTGATCTCAGGGTCCTGGAATCAAGCCCCACATTGGGCTCCGTGCTCAGCAGGGAGTCTGCTTGAGATTCTCTCCCTCTGCCCCTCCACCCTGACTCATGCTCTCTCTCTCTCAAATAAATAAGTAAAATCTTGATTTAAAAAGGCATTTTCTCTCTCCCTCTCCCTCTCCTCCCATGCTCTGTCTCTCTGTAATAAATAAATAAATCTTTAAAAAAAAGGAATACACTTTATCTTGGTTTCTTATGCTCTATTTTCAGTAAAAAGTGAGAAGGCCTATATAAAAGAAATTAAGTTGCTGTTCACATTAATTCGCGGCTCCATGGGAGAAAAAGCGAATGGAGACTGGTCTGCCATTCTCTAATGCGCTAGGAGCACATCTGTTCAACTGGCTTGGTTTGCAATTTAAAAAAATATTTTTAAAATTTGAGATCGTGAAATAAATTGTACCTACTGTGTGTGTGTGTCTTGCATTTGTATTTTTCACATTCTACAGGCTTTCCTACTCATTAGTTACGACTTGGATTTGTGCAATCGGAACCTTTTGTTAGAACCTTCATGATCACAAGAAAGGAAAATGCTCAATAAAAGTGAAAAACAGGAAAACCTACCACCAAAGATCAAATGAAACCAACCAACCGAGCAGCCAACCAACCAATAAGTACATAAAAAGAAGAAAGGACAGTTACATTTTAATTACTCATTGGGCTATTATCAGCGTGAAATTTGAAAAAATGTAACACAAAATCAAATTTTTAAATATAAAATGTATGTAGGAAGATTGGCGACAATACTAAATATTTTGTTTATAAATATAGTTGTCACATTAAATAATGTAAAGTGAAAATACATGTAATTTGCACATGAACTACAGAAGTCATGCTACTTATCCGAGTAGCATTTCTTAAAAACAATTGTTTCCTTATTGCAGTCATGATACATGTATATTGCAGGAAATTGAGGACACAGAGATAAGCAAAAAGAAAACAATTAAAATCACAGGTAATCCTAGTAGGCAGAGAGGACCTCTGGGAATTTTGGTATACATCTTTCCAGTTTTTCTTTGTATGCATGTGTTTTTAAAAAGTGGTGTGGCTCGGATCATTTAATTTGTGTATGAAACGGCAAAGGGAGGACACCGAAGAGAGAGGAAGGAAGATGAGATTTTGCAACAACTGATAATAACATAGGAAACTAAGACCCACTGGACAAACAGTAAACAGAGTATCATAGTTCTCTGTGGTTTTTATCTGTGTCCTGCAATTTCCATCCTCACAGTCATTTATATGTTTCGTGTGGGTTAAAAGCACATCTCTGCACGATTTAAGAAAGAATGAGTAGGAGTTCTTCTTTAGCTGTGATTAATTGCAGAAACGTGAAAGTTCCATCCTTGTCCTGTTTGCACCTTGCTACCATAATCACACGGATTTAGTGGTTAAGATTCTAGCACATTTTCTTCTCTGTTTTTTCCCAGATGAAAGCACTTGTCAGGAAATGTCTCGCTTCCAGCCTCCTGCATCAGCGACGTGCATGATGAAGGAAAGCCGAACATTTGCACCCAAGCCAGAGGCCACCGCGAGAGCCTTTCTAGGTTAAAAACCCGCGAAAACAAAAATGTGCGGCAGAGGAAAGTGAAAAACCTCACACATTTGCCCAAAGGCTGAAAACAAATAGGCAACAAACAGACTTAGGCTGCATCATCAGAAAACTCGGCAGTGGGGCGCACGTGGACAGAAGCCGGCATTAACAACAGAGCAAGACTAGCTGTGTGTTCCAGCCGGGCCTGTCGCCATATTGTTCTCAACGTGAGGATGTTAATTTCACAGTTTTCACAGATAAGTTTAAACATAGAAACATGTCACAAATAAGCAGCAATCTCTGCGAGGCTACCTCAGCTGGGATTTCAGTCTGCCATTTTTAAATTCAGCCGGGTCCCCAAGGACCAATCAATATTGGTGGCAATTATTCTTAGTACACAGTCCAAATGAAATGGGTGTGTGGTTTTTTTTTTTTTTTCTTTTTTATCAAGGTGGGAGATTGTGATATAGAAATAAGCCAATTCCCCGGTGGATGGCAATTGGGCCTCTAACAGCTGCCACAAGTCGGCTGTGGGTATCTCCTGCCTGGTCCTCGGGAATAGTCCCATAATGACCACATTATTTTAACCCTTCGACGTGAGCTGTGTTTGATAGCGAGGCTCGGGAGAAACCTAGCACGTGTCAAACAAAGAGAGGCAGAAAAAAAAAAAAAATAAGCAAGCCCGGAGCACCTCCCCAAGCAGCTGCTGGGAGCATTACCTTATACACACGTTTTATTTATACCCCGGTTTCTAAGCCCCAACCTCTAGGGGGCCAATGCTTGGGACGCAGGGATGTTTTCACGAAGTGGAGTCAGTTTACGTTCTGTAGGGAAAGGAGGCGAAGACCTTTTTTTTTTCTTCTTTCTTTCTTTCCTTCTTTCTTTCTTTTTTTTTTAAATTTCTACAAGGCAGATATTGAATTATGCAAATCCCTAGATTTAATTTTGGAAAAGTAAAGGTTTTTCTTATTCTTGAGAAAGTTAGGTTTTTCTTGAAAGAATTTTTTTCGATGAGGGGTTGTTTGAAGAGGCATAGTGGAAATGAAGGTGGGGGATGAGAAGCAGAGTATTGGGGGAGAAACGGACCTCAGAATGACAGTTCAAGTTCTTTTTCCGGGTGGGGCCCAAGTTTGAGTTAGCTGGCACCAACCTCGAGGGATCTGGCTAGCAATCCTAACAAAACCCAAGTCATCAACGCAGGGCAGAGGGGACGGAAAAATACTCTCCGTTAAGACAAATAAGGATTGTGTTTCAATTTCTGAGTCCTTGGAGGAGGGCTTCTTTTGTCTTCAGCCTGATCCCAAATTGGGCTTTTCACCCAATGTGGGTTTTGATCAAATTAATCACTTAAAATGTCAGAGTGCTAGGACTCTAAAATTATTGAAGCTCATTTTATGTTAGCTGATAAAAACAAAACAAATCAGGACTGTGGGCTCTGTTTCTCCCTGTGATTTCAAATCAGCAGGTCTCCTAAAAAAAGAAAAGAAAGAAAGAAAGAAAAAACCACAGGAAATGAAAAATTCTGGAAAAGACCGAGATGCAAGCAGAAAAGGCCCATAATAAAAACAACCTGGTGGATCTTTCTAGAGACCCAGTCATCCACTAGCCACCTTGGAATTAGGGATTTTTCTTGTGGAATTTGATTATTTTTCTCTCACCTTGAAATGAAAACAGTAATGAAAGAAAGGGAAATATTAGGAGAGTTTCAAGACCATAAAAATCTATCTGTCCTCTGAAAGTTTCGGGCACACGTGGATCCTTATGTCTAACTTGGGGGGATTCCAGGAGGGAGTTGGGGGTCGATGTAGGAACAGAACTGAGTGCTATCGAATCTACGATGGTATTTCTTTCTTTCTCGCCTGAAATAAGGGTGTGGATGAGGTCTTCATTCACTTAGAATTCTCTACTGCCAGGTCGTCAATCACATTCTTTCAGTTTCTTTGAGATCAAGGTTGCTGGGAATTGGCGGTTAGAAGTCAGTATTCTAGGGGTGCCTGGGTGGCACAGCAGTTAAGCGTCTGCCTTCGGCTCAGGGCGTCTGCCTTCGGCTCAGGGCGTGATCCCAGCGTTGTAGGATCGAGCCCCACATCAGGCTCCTCCGCTATGAGCCTGCTTCTTCCTCTCCCACTCCCCCTGCTTGTGTTCCCTCTCTCGCTGGCTGTCTCTATCTCTGTCAAATAAATAAATAAAATCTTTAAAAAAAAAAAAGTCAGTATTCTAAAGCTCAAAACGACTCTGTTTTCTCCTCCTCCTCCCCCACTTTGAAAATGTTTTAGAAGAAAGGTTCCTTATTGCAATGGTGATTTGTGGTTAATATCATTAGACTTCTGGTTTGGATTAATGCTGCTAATTAGTTTCTGTCCTTGACTTTTTCCAATTAAAGCACAGAGGCCTTGGTGCTAGACACCTGGGCAGATTACCTAATTAGATGACAGAAACATAGACAATTGCTCCTAGGTAATTATTTTAACTTTCACTGCTTGTTTGGTATTAAACACACTGATGAAAAGGGCATCCTTTCTGCCCTGTGAATGACAAAACATCAGCTCCTGGGCAGGAAACCGGTTCTGCCCTCTGTATAGCCAACGCTGAGTCCTTTTTTGGTGAATACGTGCAGAAGGGACAGATTTTTTCCCCCCCAGACATGGGTGCACTGTGCATTTGGGTGTTCTGGGGAGCATGCTTGTCTGTCCCAATGCTGAATATTGTTTGGGGAGCCCCATTGCTGTAAAGGTGGGATGTATTTTCTGTTTCAGAATTCAGAAGTGAAAACCCAGCTTCTACGTTCTTAAGAAAAGATGGCAAGCTACTGGGATCTTTTCAACCATGAGTGTGGCCCCATGGATCATTCCCAACTCAAGCACGCTCGAAGGAAGGGTCAGGTCCAGATGCAGCTGAGTGGGAGGGACCTGCACTGAATCCTTCTGGGACCCAGAGAACATTTTACCCTTTGAAGCGCACACTGAAAGCTTGTCGCCACCAGCCTGTGTAATCTCAGCCTCGGCCAATCCCTACAGACCAGCCCAAGGACACCACTGGCCACCTGCTAAGCTTTTCCTCTTACTAATTCCGTCCCACCCAGCCACACCTTCCACCACATCTTCATCCCTTGGGACTCCCCTCCTAATTGAGACCCCTCTCCCAAGGTATTCCTTCTCCAGAACCTTTCCCGGAACTCGCCATTGATTTATTTCTCTTTCCTTTGAAGCCCCACAGCTTTCCCGACCGGTCCTGCGAGCTTCCTGGGTTCTGTTTTGTATTAATGTTGTTCTAGGCGCTAGCTCAGCTCTCTGGTATTAGCAGCCCCTGCATTCAGTTGCTGAGCAAGCGCTTGATCTATGATCTCTGCTAGGTGCTCATTCTTCTAAGCGCCTGAGATTCAGTGAAGACAGAACAAGTTGCCTGCCCACACCGAGCTTCCAGCCCAGGGACGAAGGAGGGCAGACAGCACAGGAGCAAACTCAAGCATAGTTGTAATACGGTCCTACAGTGATAACAGCTGGGAAGGAAAGGGTATCACTAGATAGGGTGATGAAGAAGCTAATTCAGAAAATAATAATGAACACTCCCTGAGCAAGCCCTGTGGTCATGATTTCTACCTTCAATTTGCCTAATCCTCACAACAAGGCTAGGAATTAAGTGCCACCAATGATTTCATTCTAGAGAAGAGAAGCCGAGGCCCAGAGTAGTTAGGGAGCTTGCCTAAGTCAACAGTGGAGCCTGCAGTCTGACTTCCGGGTCACACTCTCAGCCAGTACTTGCACTCCCAAGGTCACCTTCCTTCCCTCTCATCACATCACGGCCAGGGCGGTGCCTGTAGAGCGTGACCTTGGATGTGGCAGGCCCTTGCACGCTCCATGGGTCATGCGCCTGCGGACTTCTTCCTCTAAAATGACTCATGCATCTGTCCCTTTCTTCCCTCCCATCCCCCTTGCCCTAGATCAAGGCTGTAGGATCATGGATTGGGACACCTGGCTTCGGCCCTTCTCACTCTGGTCTTCCTAGTCTCCAGTAGGTGGGCAGCTGCCCGGGTCTTGGAGGGATCTGGCTTCGATGAGGAGATGAGAACTCATGGGATACCCCCTACGCCCTCCTGCTGACTCTAGAGAACCCCACTGAGTGGTGGGAGGAAGGGGTCTGGCTAGAGGTGAGCAGGGCTGTTTAGAGCAGCCTGGGGGCAGCTCAGGAAGGCCCAGCCACCCCTCAGATGCAGGCCAAAGGCTGAAGTCCCTCTCTCTGCCAGGGAAGCTCGTGGGCCCTGGGAAGCCTGCCTCCCAACCGGATGGAATCAGGCTCTGCTGTGTCCCTTGGACTCCCTGGCTGCCATCTTGGACCCAAGCACCATCTGACCCCACCTTCTCCTACTACCCGTTTTCATCCTGCCCCAGCTCACCTAGATGTCTTGAGCCTTCCTTGTTTCTGCCATGCAGTAACACGGATGGATAACCCTGAGGACCAGACAAGGGCTGAAGTTCCTCTGGGCCAGTGGTTCCCCAGCAAACCTCAGTTTACCGATCTATGAAATAGGTAATAATAGAGTTGCTTTAAGGATCTGACCCAGTGACATGGTAAGTACCAAGCTGAAGGCCTGGTCCCCAGCAGCTGCCCAGTAAATGCTAATTCTCTTTCCTCCAGGAGATTCCCAGGCTGGCATGTGCATGGGCTTCTAGGCCAGTCCTCCCCACACAAGCTGTAATCATGGCCACCCTTGTGCCAGACCCTTTTCTGGCCCCTGCACCCTTAAGATAACATGAAAATACTGCCCCTGCAGTTTCCCATGACCTGCCCCCAGTCTGCACATGGTTTCACTTCCACTACATCAATCCCCTTGTCACCACCTCAGTGTTCCCGCCCAAATGTGGTTTGGACACATGACCCAGCAGGGCCAATCGGATTTGCTCTCCCAGGAATTTGGCACCGGGGCTGAGTCAGGCCCTCTGTGTGGCAGCACCTGGACCCGGCCGTGGCTGCTGCGGACAGTCACTGTCTGCTGTGGGATAGGCGAACCCCGCCCAGAGAGCTTGCTCCCTCTCCTTCCTTGAGGGCACAAAGAGGAGCTCACGTAAGCAGACCGCAGGAAGGTAGCTGCCTGCGAGTCAAGGGAAGAGGCCCATGTTGTCTTCAGTTTGATCTTGGCCTCCCGGCCTCCAGCACTGTGAGAACTACATTTCCACTGGTGACGTCACTCAGTCTGTGCTGTTGTCTTACAGCTAAGAGCTACCTGTCATTAACCTGCATCATTACACGGCGTCGTTCAAGGCATGGGTCAGTTCCCACTTTGCACACCCTGGAAATTACATCAGAACCGCAGGTGGGTCACGTGGCACAGCTCCTGTGAGGCGGAGACAGCTCGGCTTCCCAGCCTGTCACTAGCCTGCCCACCAGCCTTGCCCTTCGTTGTTTGAATGCAAACTTGCTGGCCATCTCCATCTCGAGCGAGGACACTCTGGGGCTTTCGTTTCATATTTGAACTTGTTTCTGAAACCGATGGTCTGGGACCAGTGCACTCATCTCTGTGGAGCAGATTTCAGCTAGCCTACTGCAGAGTCCTGCCGGCAGTACCTTACAGATGCCCCCCCCCCCCCGGCAGAGGGAACGAGAGACTGGAAGACATGATGCGGGTGGGCTCGCCGAAGGTCTACGCCCACCATGAGGCCTTCTTCAATTCTCACATATATCTGCCTCTTTCTAGCCATCCATCCAAAGGCCTGCTGGCTGGTCCCCTTTAGTGTGAGGAATCGCTGATGCTTTGGGGTTTCCACAGCAAGAAGGCAGCCAGCCAGCTTTGCCTGTTTACGGACAAGACGGTGATGCCTGAGTAGCTTGATGGCACTGCATTTGTGACTCTGGCCATCTAGCATTTGTCACTTTGCCGGCATGAAATTGGCACCTCCTCCTGACCACAGGGGGACCGGAGTGTCCTTTGAGAAGACAGCAACATTCCCCTAACAGGTCACAGGAAACACACGTGGCCATGCCATCTTATCCTTCCATCAACCTGAGCTGGGATTGGCCTGAGATGTAGGAGGCTGTTAAAAAAAATCTGTGGAATGAGTGAATAAATGGGCATCAATTCAGGAGTTTTCAATACCCTGATATAATTATTTGAATACTTGGGATTTAAATGTGGGCCCCTGACTTTATCAAATAATTCTACTTTTTCCTTAAGTATTTCTGATGTCCAACATTGTGGTTGTCCTTACATTAAGTGACTAGGCTACTGAAGGACCTCTATGACCTACCCCCAACTCATGTCCTCAGCTTCATGTCTGTTTTCTTCCTCCTCCACCCATGGTGCTCCAGCCACGCAGAACTCTGTTCACTCCGGTATGGGTGGGCGGGGCAGGCCCCTTCTTGCCCCAGGGCCTTTGCACATCCTGCTCTCTGTGTTGGAGCTTTCTTTTACCACTACCACTACCACCACCACTGCTAGCTTAATTCATTCATACTCATTCTTCAAGTCCTGGATCTGATGTCGTTTCCCTAGGACACCTTCCCTAATCTTCGATATCTCTGGGTTAGGTGTATCACTTATGTTTTTGAAGCAAGCTTTCTGGTGTCTTTTCCTGTCCTTGTAAGGGTGCTAATCCTATCATGAAGGCGTCCTCCTCATGACCTCATCTGACCCTAACTACCTCCCAAAGACCTCATCTCCAAATACCACCACATTGGGGGTGAGAACTTCAACATATGAACTCTGGGGGGACACAAACCTTCAGTTTATTTCAGCAGCGGACATGCTAGCTTGCATGGCTAGATTGCTAGCCCGCATTGAGGTCAACCTGTTACTGTCTCTTTTCATATTTGATCGCTCATCTGAGAATTTGAGAGGATAATGCGGAATGCAGGAGTACATAGATTTTGCTTTTCTGAGTTCAAGAAGCTGCATAGATTTCATGGGTAAGCCTCAGGATCTTTGGTGAAGAGGACGGAATTCAGAGGTGGCAAATAGGACAGCAAACAATGCAAGTCAACATTTAAATATTACAGGATTTCACCTAAAATTTTAGATTCATGACTTCTCTTGAAACATGGCAAGGTACAGCTCAGTCATGACAAGTGACAATGGCTGAGCAGCAGCTGCCCACTGCTGGTTATTTTCGTCCCCGTCTAGTTTTGGTGGGGTTCCCCAGTTGGTGGGGTTCCCTGGGGAGCAGACTCTGAGATGGGGATTTGCAGCCAGGAGCTTTTTGGAGAGTGGGGGGGAGTAGTGGGGAGGAAGGGAGGAAGGATTGGATGGAGAAGCCGAATGGCGGTGGGGTAGATTAGTCCCAACCAAGGGCTCAGCCCACCCCACAGAAGGCAGGAGGGTCTGTCTGGGTTGTTCTGCCTAAGGGAGCCAGACTTTTACATCCCCCATCGAACATTACTGGATGTGGGTGCCCCGGGAAGGGGCATGACCTTGGGCAAGATAGCTATTTTTTTGTTGAGGGCAGTCCCCTGCTGAGAGCCACCAGCCGAGAGCCACACCAGCGAGCCGTGTGTCAGCCCTGCAGGGGCATCTGGGCAGCACCCCACAGCACCCCCCACCCCTGTTCGTTCCCGAGCTTGCGCCAAGTGCCACTTCATGTGTAGTTGACCCCTTGCTGCTACCTGCCTATGGCTGAGGCTGTTTCTCTGTTACCTATGTCTCTGGCACAAGTTGCCATGAAGCACTCAGGGAAGGCCGCCTGTTTCAAGAAAAATGGGAGAATACATGGGTCCTTTTGGAAGTGAAGGATATTCATTCTTTTTTTTTTTTCAAGATTTTATTTATTTATTCGACAAAGATAGAGACAGCCAGCGAGAGAGGGAACACAAGCAGGGGGAGTGGGAGAGGAAGAAGCAGGCTCATAGCGGAAGAGCCTGATGTGGGGCTCGATCCCAGAAGGGCAGGATCACGCCCTGAGCCGAAGGCAGACGCTTAACTGCTGTGCCACCCAGGCGCCCCAAGGATATTCATTCTTATGTGATTGGTTTGCAAACACTGCACCCACTCCGTTGGTTCATATGACTTGTCCAGTCCCTGTAAGTATGGGGGTGCATGACCCCTGAGAGGGCTTGGGCAAAGCCTGGAGTCAGGGGAATCATTTAACTCATGATCTTCTCCTGGGAGGAGCTTTTCCAACAGAAACCAGGGTTCCTTTGACTATACTGTTCTTCTTCACATGTATGCCCAGGTTGGACCAGGCCTGGCAGGAAGGGCTTTTGTGTGTGTGTTTTTAAAGGATTGATTGATTGATTTATCAGAGAGAGAGAGAGTCAGAGAGACAGATCACAAGCAGGGGGAGCTGCAGGTAGAGGGAGAAGCAGGCTCCCCACTGAGCAAGGAGGCTGATACGGGACTCGATCCCAGGACCCTGGGATCATGACCCAAGCTGAAGGCAGATGCCCAACCGACTGAGCTGCCCAGGCGCCCGACATTTTAAAATCTAGATCTGGAACTGGCACAGGGTAACTTCTGCCACATGCTGTTGGTCAAAGCAACTCATAAGACCAATTCAGAGTCAAGGGGAGGCGGAACAGACCCTTCAGTGGAGGAGCAGGAAAAATGGATGGCCAGCTTCAATCACCGCAGCCATGATGCTCCCCTTCTCCAGATTTCTGATGAATCACTATTAGACGTAGATAAGAAAGGACACAAAGCCAGTCCCTGGGTCTGGAAGTGCACTTTGGAAACCCTTTCCTGTGCATAGTGATTCTGCTAAGCCCTCCTATAGATATAGAAAGATGGGCTGGCTGTCTCCAGGGAGGAATTTTTCCAAGAAACCCCAGGGAGGAATCAGCAATTCTGTAAATTTCAGCATCAGGAGATTTTGACGTTTAGCTTCACATTCCCTCTGCATAATTTCATTCAATTGCTCCCAGTTGTGATCATCACCGTAGGTGTCACATCATCATTACCGCCATCAGCAGCCCCGAGCCTTTATTAGGCACCTAATTGCACGCGGTGCGGTGCTGGGAGATGTAGAGCAGACACAAGAAGGCTCAGCGCAGGCCTGCACGGCCGGTGCCTGAGGCTGGAGCGGGGGAGCCAGAACTCCAGGGGACACCAGGCAGGCCGGGGCCGGAAGCGTGAATGAGCACCTGAAGGCCCGGTGGGGTGGCGAAGGGCTTACGTGATAGGAAACTCAGCAAAGGCAACTTAGTGTTGGAGACCCACCGCCTGGCATTCTGAGTTCAAGTTCTCCTGCTCCTGCCAGTTACTAAGGCTCAAGGTCAGCTTGCAGAAAATTAACTCAGAGAACAACCCATTTGCCGAAATACGTCTGAGCACATTCTGGTTTCACTGCAAGAGGCAGAAGCAGGGGCAGGACATGGATGGTCTGCAGAGAGCGGATGGTGAAATTCACACACGGCCCAGCTCCCGCACCCACGTAGAAACAGAACACAGCTGGCAAGCTCTAGAATGCAGAAATGCGAGGCACTGGTGGCAGCCTTCAGCCGTGTCGGACCCACAAATTTTGGGCAAACCGACGGCACTATTTTTACTGGAGTGAAGCTATAATGAATCTACAGGGAAACAAAGCCTTCCAGAAATCATCCGTAAATTCAGCCGATTACGGGGTGAGCATCCAGGGAGGTGGTCACTCAGCCAATGGATGGTGCAGGGAGAGGATTTTTGGCGACTTCCGGGTCCCGCTCTATGACCGCGAGCTCATTTTCTCACTGGTAAAGTGGAGATGACCACGTAGCTGCTACCTCCCAAGATAAGAGAATGTATGAGAAAGTGCTTGGGGAAACGTAAAGCAAATCGAAATATTAGTCTTCAAAGGGAGGGGTAAGTACGTAGTAGTGGCAGTTGCTGTGAAGCTAAGTTCACAGAGAAATGGGGGTGAATCTTGTTCGCCTCCATAGAGTGTGGACCTGTCCAAAAGCTTCTCGTCCTCTGTGCCTTTCTGCACATGAGAAGTAGGTTCTGTTCTTTCTGGGGAGATTTCATGGTAGAAATAGATTTTCCGAAACTTCCATTGCACTCAAAATGTTCTTTCTTCCAAAGTTCACTTCATTTCCATTGACCTCTATTTCCAGAGACCATCTATCTCTCTTGAGTTCTTGAGTCTACCTTAATATGGGCTGGAAACTAGAGGAGGTGGCAGTCCCATAAGTAGATGGAAATTTTTCCTGAGTCACACAGTTTGCTGGGGGATGTGGGATATTGAGAATGCCAAGTAGATCATGACCAGATGTCCCCAAGTTGAAGGAATGCCCATGCCTGCCACAGGCCAGTCCCAGGAACTCCTGAACAGACACTTCACTTTCTTCTCTCCCATCTTTGATGCAGGCAGGAAATCACCTACCATGACTCATGCACTCATCCCTCCATTAAACTTTCACAGAATCCCATAAAGCACCAGGCACTGGGCTAGCCATTGTGCTAAATGCAATGATGTCTAAGAATAGTTCCAGAAAGAAGTGAAAAAACACAAAACCCGGAAGAGCAGTGAACATAAGTCTGGGGCAGTCCCCCATATCAGATAGGGTTTCTCACACTCCCCGTGGACAGATCAGCCAGGTGATGCCCTCAGACAAGCTTGGCCCCAACAGAATCTGCCTTTGCCTGTGAGGCAAGATGAATGAGGTCTTGCAGGGCTTGAGGCAGCTGGTGGGGGAGACTCGACTCAGATTAAACCCAGAAGCCCCTGGTTGGGAAACCAGTTGGCCCATTTGCTTTCAAGCCACTCAGCAGCCAGGCCAGATGCTTGGGGCTCAGCTCTGTCACCTCAGAGGAACAAGCCTCAGGACCAATCAGGTGTGTGCTGGCGAAAGTCTCTCTTCACATCTGTAAGAACACCTGCCACATAGTCACCCATCTCAAGACTGCTCAGAAAGAGACAAGTGTAGGAAGTGTAGTCATTGCTTCCGCGGGGCTAGCACAGTGCCAGCATTTTATGGGATGAGTGGGAGGAGTTTGTGGGAAGGATGAGTGCATGGATCACAGTACACGCTTCCTGCCTATTTCAAAGATGGCGGAGAAAAAGGAAGTGAAGTGCAGTTAAGGAGTTCCTGGGGCTGGCCTGTGTCAGGCATAACCGCTCCCTGTTAATAGTAGAGCTCCTTAAAGCAGTCTGTCTCATCTACGCTCTTTCTCTGGGGGAGGCTATCTGGTCCCAGGGCTTAAAATACCATCTATATCCAGACGACCCCCCAAAAAGTACCTCTGGCTTTCACTTTGTGTCAGGGACACTGCCGGTGCTCTGCACAATCCCCTGTCATCTCTGCCCCTGGGTGACTCTCGCCTGGCTTCTCTCTGCCTTGGCTTCTGACAGCCCTGCCCACGCAACTGTGGCTGTGATCCACGGGCAGGTGCAGTATGGAAGGGGCCTGGAGTTGGCACCCTCCCCCTTAACTTTGCTTGCCTCCAGGTGGGACAACTGGAAGCGTTCCTCCTGCCCAGGAGCTCCCCTGCACCATCAGGCTGTAGGACTTCAGAGGCTCACTCTAGCTTGGCTGTTTTTACGCTCCCTTCCCACTTCCTGGTGGGAGCACGTCTCCTCCCCTCCCTTCCCCTTACTCGACCCACTCAGGCTGCCTCTCCCATGCTCAGAAAGACAGATGTCAGCAGAAAGTGAAGAAATCAGGCATTTTTCAATGATAAAAATGTAAATCACACCCAATAGTAAGAAAAAAATACAGTAAATGCCATACGCCCGTCACACACATCCGATAGTCAGCAACATTTTGCCAGATAGGAGGAAGCCTTGTAAGATGAAGGATACGCTCTCTATCTTGACTGTGGTTATGTAACTGTATTATGTTTGTCAAAACTAGTGAAACTTTAAAAGGGAGGACTTCATTGTGTAAAAATTGTACATCAATGTAACTGGTTTTTAGAAAAAATATCTTGCCATTTTTACTTTATGTACCCCCTTTTATTTTATTTATTTTTAGGGGGGGTGGGAGAGGAAGAAGCAGGCTTCCAGTTGAGGAGCCTGATGCAGGACTCGATCCCAGAACGCCAGGATCACACCCTGAGCCGAAGGCAGACACTTAACGACTGTGCCACCCAGGCGCCCCTATGTACCCCCTTTTAATATGCTAGTGTATTTTAGAGTAAATCCCAGACATCCCATCAATTCATCTCTAAATAGTTCAGCCTGTATAACTCTAAGAACTGAATATTTTCTCTTACAAGCACATGCAATTATTACACCTTACGAAATGGACACCAGTTCTTTGGTAATATGCTGGGTGCAGCCTCCAGTTAATAAATCCAGTCAATAACCAAATTTCCCTTCTGTCCCCAAAGGGTCTTTTTGTTGTTGGTTTGTACAAATCAGGATCCAGGCAAGGTCTCCACCTGGCATTTGGTGGTTATGACTCTTAAGGGGCTTTTCATCTAGAGCAGCCCCCATTGTTCTTCTTTTAATCTCCTTCCCCTTGATTTGTTGCACAACCCAGATTAGTGGTCCCGGAGAATGTCCCACATTCTGCACTTGTCTGTTTGCTTCTTCACGAGGCCATTTACTTGTCACATTGCCAGTAGGTGGGTGGTAGCTGGAGTTTTGATTAGACTTGGGTTCATCTTTTTTGTGGCAAGGATATTCCATGGGTGGTGTGTGTGCATTTGCGTTTCATGGGCGGGGGGCACATGATATCTGGTTGAAAACAGGCCTTTGGATTTCTAAAGCCAGTCCTTGGTGAGGACTGGAACATACGGAGGCATCCTCTCAGAGAGAGGAAAAAGCGTCATGATGTAAGAACAAGTTCTTTGTTTCTGAAATAAAAGGGGTGTTCCAGGCTGTGGGGCAGCGGGTAATTGGAGAAATGGGCACACAATTATCTGTGGTTCTGAGAGAGAAGGGCTCTGCACCCCTCTCCCCTGCCAGCTAAATCTGGGTGGGGGTTAAGAAAAAAGCACGTGGAATGAGAGTCCAGGAAGTTGGGCCGTGCTCTAGACAAATCCTAGACAGGTGGCAAGAGCCCAGGCAGAAAACGAGACGCTGGGGTTCGGGGGACTCGGCCTCAAAAGTCTCGCAGACACCCCTGCAGGCCAAGTGCTACAGATACCATAGCTGCAACATCTGGTGACCAATGACCAGATGCACGTTCCCTCCTTCCCTGTCACCTTGGAGCCACACAAGCCCCCTGCCCTCCTGGAAACAGGACTTAATCATGGAGACAATTTAGCCAAGAAATGGGCTGAGGTGACTTTTTACCAGTTGAATGGAGCCTTGAAAGAAAGTTTAGGTGATATGGTGCTACTGTTGTTATCATAAAGAATTTGACTGGCTTTTCTTTCTGGTTTCGAGAGGGAACCCCTAAATCCTTGGAATTTCCCCAGTAGCAGGAGTGGTTTGTTATCATGAGCCTTTTGAGTCACACTTGAGTTTATACTAAGAGATGAGGGGATGCAAAATGGGGGCTGGCCACCAGAAAGACCAGTCATGGAGTTAGAGGGTTGGGTTTTGGGCAAGCCTGACTTCTGGGGGGGCGGGAAGGAGGCTGGAGATTGAGTTCAAACCTGGCCAATGAGTCGATCAATCGTGCTTATGTAACGAAACCCCAATGGAAAGCTCTGGACGTTGAGGTGGGGTGGAGCTTTCTAGTTGGCAAACGCATCCACGTGCTGGGAGGGTGACACGCCTGATTCAATGGGAAGAGAGCACAGAAGTCCTGCATTTGGGACGTCTCAGACTGGCCTCTATGTGTATTCACTTGACTGGTCCAAGTTTGTATCTCTTATAACAAAACTGTAAGTGTAAGTATAGCACTTTCCTGAGTTCAATGAGTTCTTCTAGGGAGTTACCAAACCTGGAGGGGCAGTGGGAACACCCACATCTGTAGCCAGTCAGTCAGAAGAGCAGGTGGCCTGGGAACACCCGAAGCATGACTGGTGTCTGAAGCCAGGGCAGCCCCGTGGACGACGGAGATTTAGCTTGTGGTAACTGTGGGTGGTTGTGTCAGAAATGCATTCTAAGACACCAGCTGGGGTCAGAAGAGCTGCCACAAACACAAAATTTCACATCCACAAATGGGACCCAAGTACATCAGAGGCTGGGCTTCAAGAAGCTGAGGCAGGTTCGGCAGTTTTCACAAGGCTTGGGACGTAGGAGATCCTTGGTAAGTGTCCGCTTTGATGTTTTACGATTAATATTTTTGGGCAAAGTCTTGACGGATGACTCTTTCCTCAGGGAAATTCGAGTTCTTTCGTTCTACCATGTCAACTTCCTTTTCCCAGTGAGGGAAGGAGTGGGAAGGAGACAGGAAAGATTCATGAAAGATTCATCTTCAGGGGCGCCTGGGTGACTCAGTCGGTGAAGCATCTGACTCTTGGTTTCGGCTCAGGTCATGATCTCAGGGTCGTGAGATCGAGCCCTGAGTCAGGCTCCATGCTCTGTGGGGAGTCTGCTTGAGATTCTCTCTCTCTCTCTCCACTGCTCCTCCCCCCATTGGTGCACCCTTTCTCTCTCTCTCTCTCTCTCTCAATAAATACATATATAAATATCTTTTTTAAAAGATTCATCTTAAGCTTTTCTTTCATGACCATCCATTATTCAGTTAATTTATTCACAGATTATGCCTTCTATGTGCCTGGTACCATCCTAATCCCTGGGATGTAAAAGGTACTCTCTTCCTGGCACTTACCTACTTACTGTGTGGGTACATGGGAAGGGGAGACGGATTTATGCAGTACATGTGATATCCGAGGTAAGAAGGGGATAAGTGTTAATGGGGTAAAATGCTGCGGGGTCTGGGGGATGGGAGTGCTGGGTGGAAGTTACAATTGTAAGTGGGGGAGGCTCACTGAGAAAGCATCTTCTGAGCAAAGACAGAAGGAGGTGAGGGAGTGAGTCACGAGGATGTCCCGGGATGCGTGCTCCAGGCAGGAAAGAGCCCCGGTGTGTTTGAGGAACACGGGAGACGGGTGTTCAGGGAGCAGAGGCAACTGGGGGAGAGTTGCAGGTCCTAGACGAGGTCCAAGAGGGCCTGGGAATGGGAGTGGACAGGGGCAGATCTCATTGGGCCTCAGGGCATTGCGAAGACTTTGGCTTTGACTCTGATTGCTCTAGGGGAATCCCTGCAGGGTTCAAAGCAAAGCTGACTTGCGTTGACTAGGTTTTTAAGAAAGAGCAGGCCTGGGAGTCCAGGTGAGACAACTGTAAGAGTCCAGATACCTGGTGGCATGGGCAGAGCTTGTGGCGTGGAGTGTGAGAAGCAGTCATATTCTGGATAGACTCTGAAGCTTGGGATTTGCGAGGGAAGAGAGAGGAGTCAAAGGTGTCCCCAGGTATGGGCCTGGGCCACAGCTGCTCCCCACTGAGAGCAGAAAGTCCACAGTGACCTTTTAGGGACCGTCTGCTAGTCCCACGAAATCTCAGCCCCCTTGGTCATCCCCAGGTGGGTGTATCGCTTTTTATTTCTTCCAAAATAGACCCATTTGTTCCAGCCTTTGGTAGAATTTCCCACAAAGAGCTCTGACTTTCATCATACAGACAAATCAGCCGCTTTTGGAAGGACATGGTTGATTCGTCTGTGGAGAGCTCCCTCAGAAGTCATTCGTTTTGGGGGCCTGTTTAAGAAAGAGGGAAAGTCGACTGAGAAATAGTGGGAGATGGTGAGCATCCTCAAATGCACAGCTCGATCTAGATTTTTCTGAAAAGAATGCTGGGAAAACCATTATTTCTACTGACAACCTTTTAATACAACAGAGCACTTTAAATGTGGGCAAATGGGGGGAGGGGTTCGAGGGCCGTATGACCTTGGTGACATTATGTGACCTTCCCAGGCTTCTGTTTCCACAGCTATAAAATGGGGATAATACCAGTCACGGTCTGAGGGAGTGATTATGAGGATTTTATGATTAATTTGTAGTTTTTCTCAGTCAGTGGTCTTTTTAACAGGCAAAATAATATTTACTATTTTATGTAACTCTTTCCACCTTGCCCTGGACAATGGCTGCTCCCTTTCATAGGTAAGTATATGTATACACACATGCAGATACACACACACACATATTTACACACGCATATGCATGCACACCTGTACATACATTTAACACATACATTAAACGTATATGGAAAAACTTATTTTAATTTTCCATCCTTAGGAGTTGAGATCTCTCCTCTTACTTTGATTTTGTCTTAGTGATAAATACGGATGTGCTGTATTTCCTTTTTCAAATTGAAATACATTTGACATATAACATGGCATAAGTTTAAGGTATACAACACATTGATTTGATACATTTATTTATTTATTCATTTTAATGTTTTATTTATTTATTTTATTTGAGAGAGAGAGCATGTGAGAGCAGGGGGAGCGGCAGAGGGAGAGGGAGAGAGAGAATCTCAAGCAGACTCAGCACTGAGCATGGAGTCGATGTGGGGCTCGATCTCACCACCCTGAGATCATGACCTGAGCAGAAACCAAGAGTTGGTCGCTCGACCGACTGAGCCACCGGGCACCCCGAATTTGACACATTTATATTTGGCGATGTGATTGCCGTGATAACGTTAGCTAACACCTCTGTCACATCACAGATTTATCCTTTCTTCTTGTGGTGGGAATAATTCAGATCCAGTCTCTTGGCAAGTTTGATGTTTATCATACAAAATTATTGTCCATGGTCACTCTGCTGTGCATTAGATTTCCAGCACGTATTTCTCTGCAAGTTGCAAGTTTGTACCGTTAAATGACATCTCTCCTATTCCCCACCCCCAGTCCCTGGGAACTATTTTTCTCTTAATTCCGTCCCTCCTGACTCGAAAAATATTATATTCATTGCCCTGGCTTTCCAAGGTCATTTTGGAATGCATTCAGAAATACAGTCTCAGCATTTGTGAAATGGTTTTGCTTGCTCAAATCCCAGGCTAAAGACGGGTTATGTGACATTGCTGTATGCTCCCTTTTGGAAATCTGCTGATGATCCTTTAACAGGACAACCTGAGTCTTTCAGAGAGCATTGGGGAGTCCACTAAAATGCCCAGGCATGCGGACTTATTTTACTATTCAGATCATTGGCACTTATTTGGATACTAGTTACACAGTAAATATTTAGGCACGGAATTGTCTTTTGAAGTTACAATCAATGTTAACATTTCCAAGTGCTTTAAAATTGTTTTTAATAATGGAATTTCCGAACTGCATGGAAAAGATGTAGACTGACCAGCTTAATAAATGGCCAAAACTGAAAGCATCCTACAAACCGAGCACTAACTCAGCATCATCCAAAGTAAGAGCAGCTGCGTTGACTCTCTCTGCGTCACATTTTGTGCACGGACTTCTTGAAGTAATGGAACTTTGCTAGAAATGTGCTGTGCATGTCTCCTGTTACACTTGTTTCTGAGAATGATTTTCCAAGAGGGTTTAATTATTTCCCACAGTGTGGAAGCCTGTCTTTAGGATCGTTTGCTGTGTTTTCTTTTTAATCAGTAGAAGAAGTCATTGAAATAGTCATGGAATGTACAATTACTCACTTTCAGTGGCTTAGAGTTTGTATTTGCGGAATATCAGGGAAGCAGCAAAGAATATTAATGCTTCCCGGGCTGGGAGATGTGGGTGAGCATCTGTGTCCTAAAAGGTATGACCGCAACCTTGTGAGTTGTGTGCTTAATTTTTTCTAAAGTTTCTATTCGTTTCAATTTAATTTTTTCTAGGAGTGGGCAAAATATATTTAAATATATTTATAAATATATATAAAATAGTGGAAAATTTCAAATATATTTTTAAAATTGAGCTTCAGAAGTAGAGAACAGTTTTATGAATTCCTATGTTCCCATCAGCCAGGTCCAGCAAATATCCACACAAGACAAGCCTTGTTCCATCCATACCCCCAGCCTGCTGAATGTTTTGAAGCAAATCCAGACACGAGATTATTTTATCCATACATACTTTAGTATGGAAAAGGGAAGAACTTTTAAAAATACACACGCACAACGAGATAGGACAAGGACCGTATATTTTGGATCCTGGCTTGCAGACTGATGCTAATTCCAGCATTGTTTTATCACTCACTCTTGACTTGCTTCTTAGGACATGCCTGCCCCATTCAGTAAAAGTGGATATATTAGCTATTGTTTGTAAATTCTGGGACTGTATTTTGAGAAGAGGATTTATTTATTCAACAAAAATGTACTAATTCCTACTATGAGCTACGAATGCGCTGTGCCCCGAGGACTCATTGAGAACACCCGGAGCTGGGAGAGAATCAGACAAAACAGCCTTGAAACGCTCCCTCGCAGAGGAGTGCATGGGTTGCTTTGTGTCCAGGAGAATCTTGCTCACAGTTTAAAAATGCACCTTGATCCTGGTCAAATTTCAAGTGTTGATTAGTAATTAATTGATATACATAATATACAGCCCATTTCCCATGTCTATGGGTTAATCACCAAAAAACCAGACTGAAGGTGTCTTTCTCGATGCGACTCCAATGAAGAGGTTTGGACTGTTTCCCTTCTGTTTCCTCCCCAGACAGCACACATGTTGTTTCTGATTTGGTAGCAGAAACACTGAAAATGAATTCTATACTTGGAAGTGAGAAAAGATCCAGAGACGGAACACATGGGGGAAGGCTGAGAGGAAGCAGGGGTCTCCCTGAGCGGTGGGCCGTGGGGAGCCGTGTGCCAGCAGTCACCTGGGTTTGGAGATGGAGTGACCTAAGAGTTGTCAAATGCATATCTCACACACACACACACACACACACACACACACACACACACACACACACACAGAGTCTCTGAGAGTTCTGTTTTTATCATCTGGGGCCCGTTGGCCTAGTGTGGGTGGGTAGTGGCAGCAGCCCCCTTAGGCAGAGGTCCCCCACTTTGGCCCCTGATTCCTTCCCCTCTATTGCTCCCCTTGGCACCTGTGGGAATAAGACCAGCTCCGTGTTAGAAGCTGCTGCTCCCTGGCCTGGGGAATGGAGACATGACCAGTTCCTGGGGCTTCCCCTCTCCCTCCTCCTTCTCCTTGTCTCTGGGCTGGGGTCTCAGGGCTTGGTGGGCTCCCGCCTGTGTGCGAGGCCGCCTGTGCTCAGCCCCCAGGGGCTTGGGCAATATGCTTGGGCCCGGGGCCCTGAGCTGCTGAGCTGGTTAATTAACGCTGGTACCCAGCAAGCCCCATCTGTTCCCAGCACATTGTGCTGCCCCAATCCCCCACCTCCCCAACTCCCAGACCAGTCAGGATTCCTGTCCTCCCACCCCGCCGTCCCTGGAGATGTTCCCTCCCTTGGTGCCTTGTCATGGGGCCACAATCAGCTGTCACAAGTCTAGGGAAATCCTGCTGTCTAGCCTGCCTGAAGGACAGGTAGGGACAGGTAGGTTGGGTGGGAGGGACAAGGGGAGACGCAGCTCTCTCTGGTGATTGCTGGACCCTCCCTCGGCTGCCCACAGACCTGGGGCCACATCCCTCCTTTGTCGGGAGCAGGCCCAGACCCCATGAGGATGGTTTTATGGCAATCCCATAGTCTCAGGTTCCCCCGAGGCGGAGCCTGAGACAAGGGCTTGGGTGTAGGTGGTTTATTTAGGGTGGGGGTGGGGGGGTCCAGGAAGCAGGGGTGAGGGGGAAGGGGTTGCCAAACAGAGGGGGAGGCCCATCACTGAGACTGCTGGTGGCCGCAGCAGGGACCTTGCAGGTGAGAAGGAGGTCTTCAAGAAAGTCATTTCCCCAACGGGCTCAGAATGTGTGAAGTCTTTCTGGGTATGCCCGTCATCATCCAGATGGACAGGAGAGGACAGCTGAGAGTCGGGGGACTGTAAGGAAGCCCTAAGTTGCATCATGATGGGTTCAAATCCAGACAGTGGGTCTAGATTCTCCCTCTTACCTAAAGTGACCTAAACTCATCTAATTTAGCAAATATTGGTTGAACAGCTTGTACTCTATTTAATGGGAGTCAAGGGATCCATAAGGCATGCTGCTATTTTAGAAGCACTAAGAAAAAGGCTGCCAGTTAAACCATGATTCCCTATCAAATGTAAGACACTTTCCTAGTTCAGAGATGAGAAAGTTACGAAAAGAAAGTGAGTCTTGGGATAAGCACAGTGTCCACTACACCTTAGTAGTACAGGGGATCGTGATACAGAAATTGCCTTTGTTCCTGGGAGAGGAAAAATACCACGCACATCCAAGGAGAGAGCAATAATAGCAACATAGAAGGGGGGGGAGCAAATCAAGTTCTCAGAGCAAAGGGGAGGGAGAGAGTAATTCTTGTGGGGAGGAGTCAGGGAGGCCTTCCTGGAAGAGGGGGCAGTATGTGAGCTGGCCGCAGAGGATGACAGGGTGTGGATGACTGGGGAGTGGAGGGGCAAGGCACTCTGTGCAATGGAAACAACGTGGAAAAAGGCTCAGGCTGTCCTAGAAATGCAGTGATTGTACTTGTCTGGAATGTAGGGTTTGCAGGTGAGCAGAAGAAAAAAGTCGAGAATTAGAACAGCAAAGAACATAGACTTTCACCCAGAAATTCCACTCCTAAGTGTTTTCTCAGGAGCAACTGCTCAAGGGCACCACGAGACAAACAGATCAGCACTTAGAGCAGCACCGTGAATGACAGCCAAAAATGAGAATGTTCGGGGGCAAGAGAAAGAGCAGAGAGGAGAGCCTGCTCCGGATGCTTCTTTAGGAAACTCAGGCGGAGGGAGAGGTGTAGGGAGGCAGGAGCAGGAAATCTTTAAAGGCTCCTTCAGAACAGAGGCATGTAAGCTACACAGTGGCCCTGAGAACAGCAGGGAGGGTGCAAGAATGGATGTCACCATGGGGGAAAGGTGACAGGGCTTGGTGGCAGGGAAGGTGGGGCCAGGAACTGACTGGGAACCTGAAACAAGGAGCAAGCCCCCTGCCTTTTTTTAAGGGAGAGGAAGGAAAGCTGACTCATCTGGTCTTGCGCATGAAACCCCCCAGGGCACTGTACCTTGCGCTTAACTCAATTGGTTTCTGGGACACGGTTCTGCTCTGTTTCTCTTCTGTTCTCACGTCCTTCATTAGTTTCTCTGCCCCGTCATCCTACAGGTAGCTGAGGTCCCCACCTTGGGGTCAGGAGGCTCCTGGCTTTGTCAGCGCTGTCCCTGGGTGTTCTCATTCCATCTCCTGAGCTCCGCCTCCGGCCTGACCTCTCTGCAGACCTCCTCACCCATCTCGTGAGGGTCCTGTAGTCCTCTCCCTTTAGCATTTCGAGAAGAAGCCCCTCATTGTTCCAGTGCCCTATCCACAGGGGGGACAGAGCACCACCACCCTATGATTACCCAATCCACAAACTGGTCTTCCTTTCGCTTCCCCTATCCAGCCAGCTTCCCTGACCTCCCCTTCGTGCCCTTTCTTGAACTCTCTTGGCTCCCTTCTGGGTTCTGGGCCTTGCCGTGGTGATGACCAGCTCTCCGGTGTGGCCTGACAGCCGCGTAGGGGGTGGTTCCTGCTTCTCTGCCCAGGCTGGTGGGGTTTGCTTAGCCATTCTGGCTTGTGTGTTGACTTAGAAGTTCGAGGAAGTTAACACCCCCTCAAGAGAACCGTGACCAGCAGAAGGTGGGATGTGATGGGTGACTATTTCCTCCATCTGTGTTCCGAGTGGACGGTTCTGGGGTCCCTACACGTTCCCTCAGCGGGCCCCCAGGGGATCTACCCCTGATGCCCACCACGGCAACCCGCCCATCAACACCCCTTTGACATGACTCCTTCTCTCCCTTCCCCAGCAGTGCCCCCCCACCCATTGTTGTTCCTGGGATCACTTCCTATAGTCTCTGCACAGCACATGCTTGTCACAGGCCCTGCTTCTAGATTAAGTATCTGTCTTTGCTGCCGCTCTGCTTTAAGTCCTTGAGAAACATCCCAATGCCCGGAGCCGGAATGCTAAGCTCTGTAGCCCCGACTTGCCTCTCCAGCCCTGCCTGTTCTCTTCCTTGTCTTTACAAGCTGCTAATGCCGAGCTGCACTTAGTGTTTCTGCACGTGCCGCACTGGGTCACGCCTCCGTGCCTCCGCTCCTATGCTGGCCTGCGTGCCGCTGGCTTCTCTGGCCTGGCTGGTCTTACCATGTTCTGCGAGACTTGGCCATACCTGCCGGAGAGAGCGCTCTGCTCATCCCCTCCGCAGAGCAGGGCTCTGTGTCTCTGACTTCTTCGGGGGTGGGGGTGGGGGTGGGGGAGGGGGAGGAGCCCCATCTATGTGCCTTCAAATCACTACCACTAACGCTGTGTCTGGCATATAGCAGATCCCCCCCAAATACCTTTTTGTGCTAAATTCTAAATTAAATCAGCATTGCTACAAGCTTAAGGTTGCCCGCACTTCTCGCACTTCTCGTAGCCATTGGTCCCGTGGCCATCAGGCTGCTGGGAAGTGCTGGGAGGAAGGGAGGGGAGGAACGGTGTCCTGCGCAGGGCTGGGAGGGGATTGGACCTCCCCTGTGCATTGCTTTGCAGGAACACTGCCCTCATCACCTGGGCCCTTCTCAAGCAGGCTCCTCTCCTCCTTTTCAAAAACACACCCTACTCCCCAATTCCAACTTGTGAATTAGTTTCGCCATCACAAAGTACCACCAACTGAGTGGCTTCAAACGGCAGAAAGTTATGGTCTCACATTCTAGGCAGTGAAAAGTCCAAAATGAAGGTGTTGGCAGGGCCATGCTCCCTCCAAAGGGTCTAGGGAAAGATCTTTCCTTGCCTCTTCTGGCTTCCGATGGTGGCCAGAAATCCTTAGGGTCCCCCGGCTTGTGGTTTTATCTTTCCAATCGCTGCTTTTATCAGCACGTGGCCTTCTTCCCTCTCTGTGTCTGTGTGTCTCCAACTTGCCTTTTCCTTGTAAGGACACCTGCCATTAGATTTAGGGCCCACCCTGCTATTGCAGTAGGACCGCATCATACCTTGACTCCATCTGCAACACCCCTATTGTCAAATAAGATCTCATTCACAGGGGCCAGGGTTGGGACTTCAACATTTATCTTTTCCGAGGGACACCGTTCCACCGACAACTACGATTCACTGAACATCTTCTATGAGTCAGGCATTGTTTTAGGTGTCTTGTCCCTAGAATCCTGCTTCAGGGTCCCCACAACCCTTCTGGTGGCCATATTATCATCCTGATTCCTGCCCAAGGGCACTGAGGCTCAGAGGGCACTCAGCTAGTGAAGAAATCAGACCACCCCGTGGCGTGTGTCATACATCAGCAGCTCCGTGGCCGCTGTGAACGTCACGGTTTGCAGGGGGGTACAGAAAAAAGGGGTGCAGGCTTCACCTTCAGCAAGCTTAAATTTGATGCTGGAGTCAAGATCCAAAAACCTGAAGAAAAAGGGATAATCTGTATGAGTAAAGTAGATAGGCGATTATGAATAGAGTATCTTAGAATCCGAGGTTGAGTGAGGCTCCTTTTATTTTCTGAAGCTCCTCACATATTACGGGGAGGGGGGCGGGGAGAAAGGATGCTAAAACAGGGTTCCATAAAGCATGGGACATTTTAGACGTTCGCACTGAACAACTGGTAACTTGTCATGTCAAAACACAAGGTGAGAGTGTTTAGCCTCAATTGGAGGTAACATCAAAAGCCTGAGAAGTGAAGACTTCTGGGAATGTGAGCTTCCTTCTGGTTTGGGGCTGAATATGGAACCACAGAGAGGAGAACGTGTCGGTCACACAACGAGCAGGGGTAAGCATCTGTAGGCACCATTCTGCTGGAACGACAGAAAATCTCTCACTGCACAATGACCAGCGGGGACAGGCGATACATATGAGGGTCAGGAAGGGGAGGGGTCCTGTATAGAGCAGGCCGGCAGAGCAGTTGGTGACCCCATTTCCCTAGCTTTCAGCCAAAGATGTCCCAGATGTCCCGGGAGAACCGTTGGATGCTCTCAGCTCTGGGTTTTCATGCCTCTGCCAACTTAGCCCCAGACAGCGGTCTCTATCCAAGAAGAGCTTTCCAGAGAAAACATTTTCCTGGGGGACCTAATGCTTGTGCATTCAGAATTAATCCAGAAAAAGATCCCTGTTGTGAGGGGGAAGGGAGGTACCAGGCATTTGAAGACTGGATTCAAGCAAAAGGGCTACATCCCATTCTGCTTTTGTGATTTTCTTGGGATGGATTTCTCCACCTGCAATCCGATGTACCTGGCTGCCATCGAAAGCCACTGAATCAGAATCTGGGTAGAGGCAGGGAGGGGCTAGAGGAATTGCAGGTGACTGTTATATACACTGGGACGTGTGTATAATCAACCACTCTAAGCTTCGGGGTAGAGGCAGGCTGGGGAAGATGGTGTAAGTTGCCAGTGCTTGAAGCAGGAGCAGGGGAGTCAGTTCAAGTGACTGCGAAGGAGGAGGCCCATACACTGGGTTGGGTGGAGGGTGCGCCATTGTGCTAGTGGCTGTTTGGGGAAGACAGCCAGGCGCCTTCACTTGAACCTCAGTCACTAAACATCTCTGGCCTGATGCCAACTTGTTGTCTCGCCACATCAGGCATTTGGAATGGTTGGGAGCAGTCTCTACACCTCTTTCTGTCTCTGTGAGCATGTGCTTTCACCTGCTTCTCCAGGAGCTCTTTCTGTGGGAGATCCTTTGGGCTTCTTGACAAAATGGCCACCTCATGGGTCTTTCCACAGCATGGTGGCTCATGGCTTGCACAGAGTGGAAGATGCATGCCCTTTATGACTCAGCCTTCTGTCACATTCTGTTGCTTACAAGTGAGTTACAAACCTGTCTGGATTCAAGGAGAGTGAGCACAGACCCCCACCTCTTGATGCAAGGACTATCAAAGTCACAGACTATAGAAGAATAATAGAAGATTCTATGGGATGAGAGATACTCTTGTGGCCATCTTGGAAATTTTATATATATAAAATATGCCACACCGTGAATCAAAATCCTGTTTTAAAAATAGGAAGCTCATCTGTCGATCGGCCTGTCAGTGAAGCTGCCTTTCCTTGGACCGTTTTCAAGGAGTCAGAGCCTTTCATTTTGAAAATGAGGAGCTGGAAAAATCTCTCTTCTGGAAATATGTCAAATGATTTTTGAGGCCTAAGCCATAAATAACATTTATTCAGATATCACTTAAAAAATTTGCTTGTTTGAGCATGGATGGGGGCCTAAGAAACATTTATTCCCATTTTATTGAGGAGGAGACCGAGGCTCGGGGAAGAGACTCAAGGTCCAACATAACAGAACTGAGTAATTAGTAAGATTAAGTAAGTGAGTAAGATTAAGAATTTCTGGGTTCCATGTGAACATTCCATGTGAACAATAACACTACTGAATCATACACTTAAAAATGGCTAAGATGGCAGGGGCGCCTGGGCGGCACAGTTGTTAAGCGTCTGCCTTCGGCTCAGGGCGTGATCCCGGCGCTCTGGGATCGAGCCCCACATCAGGCTTCTCCACTGGGAGCCTGCTTCTTCCTCCCCCACTCCCCCTGCTTGTGTTCCCTCTCTCACTGGCTGTCTCTCTTGTCAAATAAATAAATAAAATCTTTAAAAAAATGGCTAAGATGGCAAATTTAATGTTATTTATTTTGTACCACAATAAAAGAAAAAAGAACTTCTGGTTCCCATGACTGAAGCCCTCAACAGATGACCCCGTAGGTGTTAGGAAGCTGTTTGCAGTTTTCAGGAGCCATTTTGCTGATGACAGTTCAAAGCTCTAACGAGCCTGAGAGCAATCTGCTCCCTCACTCAGACATCCTCAGTGGCTCCCAGGACCGACAGATCAGGTCTAGATATTTTTGCAGGATGTTCAAGGCCCTCCATCATCTGAAGTACTCCCCTCAGCGTCTCCCTGCTAAGGTGAGAGACCCAGCTGGAGGACCGGCTACCCTGCTGGCCACCCACACCTTCCATGAAACCAAGGGGCGAAATGGTCAGGTTTCCCCTAGGTATCAGTTCTCAAAATTAATGCATTCTAGGGGGGCTGGCACACATTCAATAAAAATTACAATTTCTGGAAAAGCTACCGCCTCATTGCTCTCCCTGAGCAACCCCCCAGCACCCACCCACTCTTCCTCAAAGAGCTCTTGCGGGCGTTAACAAAGGAGAGAGACCCACTTTGAAATTTCTTTTGTTCTGTGTGAGGCATGAAGCTGAAAGAAAATCAGCTTCACCGTCTGGACTGACAGAGGAGCAGGGCGGGGGCGGGGGGTGGCAACGGGCTGCAGAGGATGCTGGAGAAGTCTTGGGGAAGTTTCCATATGCCAAGGAGCTGGCCAAAGAACCTGAAGCCAACAGCGCTCCCTTGAACAGTGCTCGTTCCGTGCCGATCCGATATGTCTCTAGTGGCTCATAAAAATTTTACTACGTTTTGTCCACCCGTGGATACTGTGACCTAATGTGACCCAATCAGAAATCTGTTTTGGCAATGTTTTCAGAGGGGATTGGAGCTGCCCGGGCTGCGGCCGAATTGACAGTGTTTGCTTTAATCAGGAATGATGGCTTCTGGTGGGAACGGAAGGCAGGTGGTATGGGGAGCCGTGAACTTTGTCACAGAGCAGTGACTTCTGTGAAATTCACGGCAGTTCCTTCCAATTCTGTCTGAATGAGCTGGAGCAACTGCAAATGTGTCCTGTGGGCTCAAGAGATGATGCTGATGGAGTATTATTTCAGTCCTGAACTTGTGGGACAGAAGCTTAAATGTATAGAACATGAATTGCTTTAATTGTTTGAAAGTATTTCACCCTATTCTTTTATACTGATAACTCAGATTTAATACATGGAAATAAATGAAAAAATGCGAGCCCTATTTTTCCAGTCTATGACAGTTGATCTATTTGGGGAAACGTGTCTTCTAAACTGTCACTGAACCCCCACGATCGGCTAAGATGGCCCTAAGGACTAGAGGGGCCATGGGAAAATGATGACTGGTTTTGCTTTGTAGTCCCTAAATACCTGGAGGCTTTTCTCGGTGTTTCTCATAAATGTGAGAGTGTATCAACATATTGCTCTGGGTTATTACCCATTTGATTCAACACCAGGATACCTTTGCACTAGCATTTCATGGTCTGTTTTTATGACTGTTCTGGTATTATCTTGTCAGCCACTTTAAACTTTATGTTTCTTATCCTTTGCCAATTTCTTGTTAACCTGTCAGACGAGGCCCAGAAATCACAGCCATGTTAGCAATACTGTTTCTGGCAAGAGTAACACAATCTTGGGGAATTCCACCTAATTTTAAGTGAGTCTATGTGACCTGGATAGAAATGGAGGCGAATAAATAATTTAGTGATTTCGATGAAAATCTATGAGGTGCAAAACCTCAAAGTGATAGAAGGGCTTTGTAGATATAAGAGTATTTGAAACACAAAGGAAGTCACTACTACCACCGCCACTGCCACCATGACCACCATCATCATTGGAACCCTGAGTCATGGGTGTCTGGAAATACTGATCCTGCACTGGCCAGCTCAGTGGTGCCTTTGGTTTTTCCTGATTTTATCCTTTTTGCAAAGCTACGGCCTTGGCAAATATGGCTCTTCTAAGACTGCTTTCTGCCTTCCTTAAGTTTGTTTCAATGCTACAGCAAAAAACAGGTAGCTAAATAAAAATTCACAAAAAATCACAAGCAATATAATCACAAGAAATTTTGAATGTGAAGATTTAATTTGGGCAGGCTTATGGCATTTGGGTGAGCAACCAAAACAAATTTGACTTTCCTTGGAGCTGTGATTCCTACCATCATGGACCTGTGACCCTCAGTTATTGGTTATTTGGGTCGGTATTCCCCTATTTTTAAAAAAAGGGCTATTATAAGATGTGTGTGTGTGTGTATATATATATATATGTATATATATATATAACACAGTGTGTGTGTGTGTGTGTGTGTGTGTGTGTTGATGTGTTTATTTCAATTTACGCAACATGAAATTTTGGGGATGCTTGGGGTTTTATAAAGCCAAGGCTGAGAATGGCCATTCTAGATACTCAGCTAAACTCTTCCGGCACCTATCAAATAACTTTCCCCAATCCCAGAGTTTAGGAAACTTGGCTCAGTGCTGGTTTTGGTTGGCTGTGGTGAATGAGAAGCTGAGATTTGGAGGATGAGGGCTGAGCTGTAGCTCTGCTCGATGTCTCCCGCTTTGAACCTTAACAGACACTTTCCTGGTCACACTGACAGTGGTTGTGAGTTGCCAGGCCCAAAAGCCTTGCTCCCCTCTTAGAATTCCTGATTCCCAGAGGGTACCTGATTGCTGGAATTAAGACTATTTTCCAACTTCTCTTGCTGATAAGTGTGGTCATATGACTAATTTCTGGCCCATAGGTCAGGATGTCAATGGAAGAGTAACACAGAAGCTTCTAAGGATGTTACTTAAGAGGTAACTTGTCCCTCATCCACTTTCCCTTTTCCTCCCACCATGAAGATGTTGTCCATGCCCTAAAATGGCAGGGTAGGAAATTGGGAGAAGCTACACTAGTACTGGGATGTCTGAATCCAGAGCTGCACATGACAGAAAGAAACTGTTACCTGCTCTAAGCCATTTTTTCCCCAGGCTTCCTACTGGGAACGAAACCTTATTTTAATTTGTAAATTCATTTTATCCCTTCAAAATTTACCTGCTTGTGTTACTTGCTCCAGACCAGAGCCATTCTTCCTATGAGGCGGTGACCACCTAATACATTTGACTAATTCAAAGTTTACTGGAGCCTTCAATCTTCTGAACCAGTTGTTTAAAAAGAACTCTCTTTCAGAAGGAATGCAGTCCCCCTCCTCATTGTTTCTGAGGATTCCTGGTGTATGTGTATGTGATGGAGTGGGGGACAAGCTTACATCTTACTGGTCAATGCCCGTCACCTCTTCCTCTGCCTTGGCCCCTGTTTTTTTCCCCTCCATCACGTCTGAGAGTTCCTTCACTGTTACTCTGTCTACTGTCCTCTCTCTATGGCTCCCCCCAAGCGTGGACACAGCCCCCTTTCTCTACTTCTCAAGGCATCTCTAACATGATGCTAATGAACTTTTAGTGTATAATGGATTTTTATTGAAAGTTTGGGAATACGACAGTGTCATTCCAGCACAGACAAATGGAAAACTTAAAACTGGATTTCCATCATCACTGCTGTTGAAGTTCTTCACTTATACCCACTCGGTGTTAGGACGGCTTGAATGCTGTCAGCTGGCATCATCTGAAAGCTCATTCCTTTGCTGGCCATCACTCCTGGATTCCTGGGATTGTTGCTCCTAGTAAGCTCTCTGTCCAGTGCCACTATTCTCAAGATTATATTCCTCTCAATAAACCTCCATCATTTGCGCCAATCCAGAGAAAACTGAGAACACCCACTTTTTATTATTATGCAGAACCATTTGGTTCTTGTTGTCTCTTCCTCCTCATTCCCACCTCTGCCTTTGACCTTACCGTCCATAACCAAGAGGTTCATTAGAGCATTTCTTAAAACTGAAGACTGGTTCTCTTCTGAAGTAAAATGGGCATAAATAACAGACACTTTAAAAAATAGTATTTTTCTTTCTCCCTCATACATCCCTGACCCTTTTAGGCACTGATTCATGTGCAGTTAATAACTTTTGGGGGGTCATGGGGGAGATGAAGGAGGTTTGGAATAGACAGAACAGATGAGAATTCTTATTTTACCGTTTATTAATTGTGTGCTCTTGGGAAGTTACTTAGTTGTTTTTTGTCTTTGTTTCCTCACTTGTAAAAATAAGAATAATATTTTCTACATTATAGGGTGGCCATGAGGACTAATGTGTTGGTGTGTGAGGAGGGCTTAACACTACAGGGAGGGTGTCAAAAGTGAAAGCTCTGGATCTTGAGGCAAGGGTAGGGGTTGGGAGAAGGGGATAAAAAAGTTTTGTAAGCTGTTAATTTATAATAAATCCCCAAAGAGATATTCTTTCAAACACATACTTATTTAAAAAATTTATCAACAGGGGAAAACATCTTAGGAGGGAAATGGAAAAATTTTTGGCATTAGGCTGATTTTCTAATATTTGAGCAAAGTTTAAAAGGAGTGGTCAGCAGAAAACAGTTCCTCGTCCCTGGACTCAAGGAAAGTCCCACTATCTTAATGAAGCTCCATTTCATCATCTGTGAAATGAAGAGTACCAAGCACCCTCTGAAGTTCCATATACCTTGATATCTGTGCCTTTTACAGTACGCTATAAATGAAAACATTTTACTAGCTCTTTGCTCAGTATAGATTATATTTAAGACACATACATTATTTTTCTTGCCTGAATGTCACTACAGGGAGAGTAGGCTGGAATTAAGTTGGGGTCAGATACTTTTCTCGGCGGGCTGTTTTCTTGGTGGTCTTTAGACCAAAGCTCTCATTTTATTATTTTTTTTGTTCTTTTTTATTATAATAATATTTTTAAATTATATTATGTTAGTCACCAAAGCTCTTATTTTACCATGGAGCGGTCTGTCCTAGCAGTTCCCCAATGCATGGGAGGTGTCCTTGGTGCTGAACCACAGGCCTAGAGTCCGGTAATCAACACCCAAGATGAACGTCTCTGCTTTTGATGAGAGAGAGAGAGCAGAAATCAAACGCGTGACACATTTCCTGGGTTGTTCATTTTGTTCTGTTTTGTTTTGTTTTTGGAGGAAGTGAGGAAGGGAAGGTGCTGATCAGAGAAAGTCTTAGAAAGAACAGGACTCTTAAAAATAAAGTTGTGGTGATGCCCATGGGGTATGAGCTTTTCAGGGCTTCCCTGTGTTGTCATGGGGATTAATTAGTCAGTGTTTGTGTCACTCTGAACTAAGCATGTGTGGGGAACTATGACTCAGATGCTAAACTATTTTCAAAAAGTTAAGTGTCGTGTTAGGGTCTCTCACTGGTGGGGCCCCCATCATGTGATATCACACCTCGAGAGCACTCTTTTGAGCTCTATGAATGACATCTTGCCAAAATATGTTGACTGCTTTTTGCTAAAACTTTTTAAGCTAAAATTAAATTTTCAAAGTGACGTTTCAGAAGAATACATTGGAAATATAAGTAGAATTGGAGTCAGTAGGCTCTTTAAGGAAGTTCCCTTCTGTTTCTGTGTCCTTCCTCTCTTCCTTCCCCACAGCTCCTTTTACTTTCTTATACTGAGTCTACATTAGAAAAATAGACTTTTCCATGATAAAAAGTCTTTATTGGAAGATTGTTTATTTAACTGTTGTTTATTCCATATCTCCTCCATTCAAGCACTAGATGTGACTTACTCATCTTTGTAGTCATCAAAGCAGCTAGAATTGCATTGCATTAATTCATTCAACAAACATTCATTGACTCACCCACTCTGTGCCAGTCCCTGGGCACAGAGTGATGTCTTGTGGAGCTTCAATTCAATGCTCCCGTGTAGTAGGGGCCCCTGCAACACCAGTGGATTGGTTTCTTGAATCAAAAAATGTAAAATCAAAAAAAGTCAAAAAATGTAAAATTCTTAGATTCTTTTATATGCACCAGATACATGTTTTTATTCATTCAACGTAGATCCACGTGACCCTCAATTGTTTCTGTTTATATGTAATAGAAATTATCTCGCCCTTGTTTTTAGTTAGGTTTTGCATTTTAGTTTAATCTTTCTCAGGTAAGAAGATGCTTCCTTGTCTTCCTATCTTGCTCTGAAGAAGCAGATCGGTTTCCTGGTTGAGGCTGGTCCCAAACGATCATCAGGGTACAATGCACCTTCAGGTAGTCCATTGAAGATGCAGTTGGTCATTTAAAAACTCCCCAGGTCTGAAGGAAGACTTAGCGGTTAAAAGATAATACCCACATTGAGTATTTAAAATTATTATTCTTACTGAGAGAGTCTAGTTTGGAAAACAATGTCATATAAAATGCTTATAAATTGGTTTGTATGAACTCAAATATACCAGCCCATACACCTCTTAAGTTCACTGAGCACTTAGGTGCTTTCTATGTACTCCATGCATGATAAGTATTATTTGACTATTTGGATTAGACATTTTCTCTGTGGATCTTTTTTGCTTTCTGTGGCATGCATACCATTTCTCATGGATCTTGAAGGACTACACGTGGCAAAGTACAGGTCCGTACTTGACATTCATATTTAGACAACTGCTCAGTTACACGTGAATTGTTTTTCAAAACTCCATTTGTTAAATCACCATGTGGCATTTGCAGCATATTTCTCAATAGAAGTACCATTATGCCCATTTTCTACAACTGTCAGAAAGCTCCCTGGGGGCAGGGACAGAGTCTTACTCAATTTTTGGGTCTCCAGCATCTAGCACCATGTTTGCTTCTGGTATGTGCTCAGTAGTGGAAAGAATGACACCCTCTCTGTCTTTCCGAATATTCCCTTCCATCCCTCCACCTCCCATTTTCCTTTGAACTCTTTAGGGTTCAGTTCAAATGTCACAATCTCAGTGAAGCCTTCCTACAGTGACCCCCCCGCAGAGCTTACTTGTTCCCTTCTCAGCATCCCACTTTCAACAGGTGCCTCCTATCACATTTCACTTCCATGAATTGGTGACATTTTCTGGTGCCCCTGTGAATCTTGAGGGCAGAGGCCCTGATTCACCTACCTGTGTATGCCTACTACCTAGCTGAGTACCTGAAGCCTAGTTATATCACGATACAATTTTTTTTTAAAGATTTTATTTATTTTTTTGAGAGAGAGAAAGCATGAGCAGGGGGAGGGGCAGAGGAAGAGAGAAAGGGAGAAGCAGACTCCTGGCTGAGCAGGGAGCCTGACGCGGGGCTCCATCCCAGGACCCTGGGATCATGACCTGAGCCGAAGGCAGACACTTAACTGACTGAGCCACCCAGGTGCCCCATCACGATACAATTTAGTTGAACAAATCCATATTTGTTAGAGTTGGACGCCACCCCCGGACAAGTTAGTATAATCCATGATGTAGCTGAGCTCTAATGGCCATAAAACCTACCGCGGTGGGTGATACAATTTCTTTTTTTTTTTTAAAGATTTTATTTATTTATTCGACAGAGATAGAGACAGCCAGCGAGAGAGGGAACACAAGCAGGGGGAGTAGGGGAGGAAGAAGCAGGCTCACAGCGGAGGAGCCTGATGTGGGGCTCGATCCCACAACGCCGGGATCACACCCTGAGCTGAAGGCAGATGCTTAACCGCTGTGCCACCCAGGCGCCCCGGTGATACAATTTCTATGCAAAAATTCTTTCTGAAGTTCAATGTTGGAAAGAGAAATGCCCAGATGGGGGAGGCAGGGGGTTGATAGAAGGGGTAGGGAGGGGGAAGTGAGAAGACTAAACAAATCCCAGGCACTTCGAAGAGTCAAAACAATGACCAAGGGGAGGAGTTCTGGGACCCAGGATGAGGATGTGTGTCCTCAAAAAGGACAACCATTGGCATGTGAGGGACAGCCGCCACATTTGGAAACCAGAGTGCTTGTCGGTGCAAACCCACCGGTCTCCCTCTCTGTGGGGACTGTGGTGTTTTGAGGAGCCAGCGAGTGGTGGGCTGGGTCCCCTGGGCTCATGCTCCCACGAGCCCAGGAGACTCCAGGGCTCCAGCCTGGCTCCCTGCCGCTGCAGGGTGGGCAGCCCGGGAAGCAGCCACGGGATGCCTGGTTTGTTCTGTACCCAGGGGACAGATAACTGTGTGCTCAATTCACCAAGTCACGAAGGGATGTCCAGACATTCCACTGTGGGAGTCACGTGCCTTAGGCTGAGTGAGAGCAAAGGGGTGACACGTGTGCCCGGGATGACTTAGTCACCGTGCAAAACCAACCCTATCTTGAGGGCCTTTAGGACACGGCAGCTGGCTGCTGACTTGAAATCTGTGACTTGGAGCCCCACAGCCCGATTTTCCTGTAAAGGCCGAGTCCTGGCATCCAGCACTGGTTCTTCTGTGTGATATTCCTCAACCGCTGGAAGCTGTGGTGAGGCCGAGCCGGGTGCTGGCCCTGTCCCGGCCAGACCTCCGCACACTCCTCACTGTCCCGCCCTGTGGCAGGAACCCACGTCCTCCCGCTTTGTTCTGTCGGGTCAAACTTGAAACAGAGAAATACCCCTTCTGGTCATCTGGGGGGTGGGGGTGGGGCGGCAGGAAGGGGTGGAGGAAAGAACATCTATGCAGGGACGGGATTGCGGAGACAGATGAAGTCCAGTGATGGCTGGCGGCTCTGTCTGGCGGCCGTCCGGCAGAAGGCCGGGAGGAGGGGCGCATAAACAGAGGCATCTGGTCCCCCAGCATGGAGCGGCGGGTCCGCGAACCGTGGCAGATGCAGCCTCAGCTGTGATTGGGCACGAGGCATCGGTGTCCAAGCCTGGGTCACGCGCAGGGCCCGTTTTCCCTGTGACAGTGCAGTGTCAAACTGCCATTCTTTCTTTCTGGGGTGTTTTTTTTTTCCTCTGAAATCTGCCAGCTCTCGGAAGCAGCATAGACGAGGCCCCTCGGGTTCACAGGCTGGAGGAAGCGGGCAGGGACAAGGCGTGAGTGACATCCAGAGAGGGACGCTGGAGGGGGAGCGGCAAAGCCAGGAGCAGGCAGGGAGGACGGGAGAGAGAGAAGGCCTCTTCGGGTTGCGTGGCGGACACAATTAAGTGTGGACGAGGCACGCGTGAGCAGATCTTGCAGAAGGGCATTTCAGGCTCTGCCTGTGAGGTGTAAGCAGGTTCCCCACCCCCACCCTGGGAAAGGCTGCAAATGTTCTTTATCAAAACTGAGGGAGAAAACCCATGGTGTCAAGTATCTGAAAAAAATCACTTGATGTATTCATGAAGGAAACCAAAAGAATCAGTACATTTGAGTGAGAGACTCTGCGTTCTGGCAAAAATGTCACTTTGCTCTCCCAGCGCGTTGGGGTGTTTAATGGATATGACTGCCCTCACCCTGAGGTTTGTCGGTGGGGACATGGAAAGGGATCCTTTTCTGAAGGTGGGGCCTCCCCACTAACAATTCTAAAACCTCTCTGGAAGAGGTTCATAACACCCCACCTTTTTCCACGTCAGGGTTTGCTCAGTTTCTCTCTCTCTCCTTAAGAAGGAGGGAATTATTATTATTTTTTAGAGATTATTTATTTATTTGAGAGGGTGGGGAAGGAGCAGAGAGAGAGGGACAAGTAGAGTTTGAGTTGAGCAAGGAACCTGACATGGGGCTCGATCCCACGACCCTGAGGCCAGGACCTGAGCCGACATCAAGAGTCGGACGCTTCAATGACTGCACCACTGAGGCGCCCCGGAAGGAGAGAATTATTGATTTAACTTGGTTTATTTAAAAAACCAGGCGACCAGGTGAGGGTACTTTCCACTTGTTTCTGAACACCTAGAGATGGGGGCTGAGGAGACGTTGCCACAGTCTGGCTCTCAGAGGAATAGTTTTTATCCGTTGGTGGGGTCTGTGTTGGTGAAGGCCACGTGTCTCACGAACCTTCCATTCCATACTTGAGGCTTTTGTGTTCCGCTTGTCCTGTTCTCCTTTTTTTTTTTTCCCCTTTAGTGTCATGTCCCTTGTGGGGCTCCTTCTGGGTTTTTCTTATTTCCTCACTCAGCAGGGAGAGAATAATAAGACAGACATGTGTTAGAAATCTTCCCAGTTCTGAGTGGGGAGACCCTGACAAACACTCTGGGGATGGGGTGTCCTGAGGGGCCTCGTCTCAGAACCCGGGGGACTGGGTCCTGGGGTTGTCCTTACAGTTGAAAAACAAACAAGCACACAAACAAACGAAACCCTACTCCTAGTTCTTACCGTAGTCTGAGTTCTCTGTTTTTTTTAAAAGATATTATTTATTTGTTTGTCAGATAGAGAGAGAGAAAGAGCAGAATCAGGGGGAGCAGCAGACAGAGGGAGAAGCAAGCTCCCCAGTGAGCAAGGAGCCCGATGCGGAACTCGATCCCAGAACCCTGGGATCATGACCTGAGCCGAAGGCAAATGCTTCACTGACTGAGCCACCCAGGTGTCCCCGTAGCCTGATTTCTGTTCAAACCAGATCGATTCCTTACAGGTGTGGATTCCTGGGCCCCCACATCCTAGAATTTCCTGTCGTGAGAGAACCTGCCCTCTTTCCCTTCTTCACGATTTTCTCTTTTTGTGCAGTCCTCACGCCCTCTTAGTCTTTGTCTCCATACATATTCCAGACCTACTCCAAAGTCCCATCCAGCTTTTAGCTCAAGGATGCTTTTCCCCATCTCTCTCTCGTCTCTGTTTCACACTCTGGGCCCGCTGTGTCTCCTTCGCTACTTCTCTTTCTGTTCCTAGGGGGCTGGATCAGCCTTTGATACTCCTCCCTGCGCCTTTCCCCACTCAGACTCTTGGAAAACGGGACATGGGGCAGTGCTCTGACACCCTAGACATTTCTTGCTCTCCAATAGGAGAAAGCAAACGAATGTACGGGCTCGAATTGCGCGGGGATGAGCCGCACTGTTCCCAAATGGTGTGCGATCGGGCGCTCGAGCCATTTGTTTTCAACTGACTTTGTGCCTGTCTGGATGAGGACTTTTATTTGCCTGAAGCGAAGTCTCCTGGAGAAAACCATCTCTGCACTTCTTATTCCAGGGAGTATAAGAAACAGCAAACTTTCACACCGCCGTTGGCGCAAGGTGCCTTTCCTCCCCACACATCTGGCCCCTTGATAAATTGTTACAGTGCTCCTGGACCAGCACGGAGCCTGCACGCTCTGCTCGGGATCTGTTCTCAAGTTGTTGCAGGGACCCCGCCGTATGATGACAATTAGGAGCTGTTAGTGTGCAGATGAGGCCCACGAGTGGCAGGTGGCGGGAACGGGCCTCAATTAACTAACAGGCACCAAATCCCTTCCTAATGAGGCTGGGCCACCCAGATGAGCCAGGAGGCATGTGTCAGTGACAGCAACAGAGGATTTGAACTGGATGGGGGGGAGGGGGGAGGCTGGTCAACAGGTACCTGGCTCAGCCACACAAACAGCCCTTTTGGTTCTGCGGCTCAGCCAGCCAGTGACAGTGCAAGGCTGGGAGCCGGCAGCCAGGAGTGGGGTGCAGGGTCGGTTCAGTTTTATACATTGCATCTCCCTGGGTGGCCCCTGCGTCAGTTCAACTCCTAAGTGGGGATGGGTGAAGAATGAGCCCATCTCCCAAGATGAGCAGTGCATGAGATGTGGCTGGCCAGCGAGCAAGGTAATGACTGTCAGGAACTTCATAAAGGGCCATTGTCTTGAGTGGCATTTGAATTCCAAATCAGACACCGTAATAATAATGCTGCGAGCGTCACATCGGATTCTGTCGTTAAGGACCAGGTGCCCCTTCCATTGCGAATCTGCTGGGGCGTTGATTGGCTGCATCATCTGCATTTATGCAGGACTGAAACTTGCCGGGCTTACTGGGAGCCTTTAAGAACTAAAAAAAGAAAAAAAAAAAAAGCAGAAACGACTTCCAGAAGCGTACAAAGTGTTAGCAGGTTGGCATGGCTGGAAAAACTTGGCACTTCTCGGTGGCTCTGATCCCTTACCTTAAATAGGGAAAGTTCTGAGGATGACAGGAGCACGAGCCCTGGCCCTGGAGCGCAAATCTCCCCGGGGTTTCCAGCACCCGGAACAGATCAGGATCCATCACTAGCTGTGCGCGTGTCGTTCCGCTGATGAGTGAAGGACTGTATTTTCCTGGGGCCACAGCTCATGGCCCGGGAGTCTCGAGAGGGGTCTTTGAGCGTGCACAGTTCCCTCATCACAAAGCCAGATTCTGGAGGGCGGGTGAGAACTGGGTTTGAAACCGGTTCTTTGCAATTCTTCCTCCTCTTTTCATCTCTTGCAGCACAAAAGTAGTGTTAAAAAGGAGGTGGCTCCTTCAAAGTCCAGCCCCGAAAGAATCAGAGTTGGGGGGTGCGGCCACCCCTTTGTCTACATGTGTGACAGTGTTTGGATAATTTTGTGAACCATATGTGCTGGGCTGCAGAGCCCGGAGACAATGGGTAAACCAAGAGACCCACCCGGGGCCACCACACGTCCCCCTCCTACTGCTGTTTCTGATCCAAATACTGTTCAATTGAACATTTCTCTTCTTTCATTTTGTTGTCATAATGGCACATGTTTCAAAAGGGGATTCTCCTTTGAAAAGGGGGGAGTTTTTCAACCTCTCTGCATCCAGCCAGTTTCATCCTCATGTGTTTGCAGCTCTGTGACTTGGTCAAGTGAAGGCCCCGTTTAAAGTCTGTGGCATAGGGGCGCGTGGGTGGCACAGTGGTTAAGCGTCTGCCTTCGGCTCAGGGCGTAATCCTGGCGTTATAGGATCGAGCCCCACATCAGGCTCTTCCGCTACGAGCCTGCTTCTTCCTCTCCCACTCCCCCTGCTTGTGCTCCCTCTCTCGCTGGCTGTCTCTATCTCTGTCGAATAAATAAATAAAATCTTTAAAAAAAAAAAAGTCTGTGGCTTAGGCTGGCATTTGCGGTCCCGAGTGTCACACCCTCACGTCCTCGCCGCGTCTCCTGCGTGACGCTGTTGGGTTAGAAGCAAGAAGATGGTACCTACTCATTTCCTCTCTCCTTTCCTCTTGTCTTTCTCTCTCTCATTCTCGTTCTTTGGGGCAAGATCCCCCTCCAAAACCACTTTCGGCCAAATGAACCTTTGCTCTTCCGGAGGCTCTGTAGGAAAGGAAAGCCCTCCTTTGCAGCGACATCGAATGTCTTCCAAAGAACGTGGGACGTCTGTCTCCTGCCGTGTCTGCTCTGACTTCTCTTCAGCCCCCATGCTTCTCCAATCTCGTACAGCTCTTACATCACCCCTGAGAGGGCTGGGGCGGGGGGCAGTCAGTCTTATGTGTACCCACTTTGTGGAGGAGAAAAGCAAGCCTCAGACAAGGCTTAGCAATTCGCTTAAAGCTTCATTTTAGAATGAAGCACATTTTAAGAATCCTAATGTTTTCATTTGGATTCCTCTCCAAGTTGACTCAGAGACAAAGCTTTGAGGCAAACAGTTTATTTGGGAGATGATCCCAGGAAATGCTGGGGGAGAGTGGGGACCGGAGATGGGTAAAGAGAAGGAAGCCAATCAAAAATGTCTTTTTTGGTGAGTTACCGCAGAGGGGGCAGGTGGGTTGGGGGGGACCAATAAACCCTCTGGGGGGCAGAGAAGAAGTCCCCAGAGTTATTCCAAGCCCAGAGTCTTCACTGGTTGAATCTGCTTCTGGGACATCATGCTCTGTCTGGTACGTGCAGGGCAAGTGTGGTCTCAAGGCCAGAAAGTCTTTCCATTAAAGGAGCAGTCTTTGGAGCAATCTTCAGAACAGGGAATATCGGTGGGACCCTGACAGCTCCTGCCGCACCTGCCTTCTGGATTCCTCGGCTGGTTTTGTTCCTCATAATACCCTTTGGTGTGCATTGCAAGTGTTGGAGGCACAGGAGATGGGAGGTAGAGGCAGAGATGATGGGGAGAGGGGAGGCTTTGGCACATTTTCTTTTTTTTAAAGATTTATTTATTTATTTGAGAGAAGAGAGACAGGGTGGGGGTGGGGAGGCAGGGGGAGAGAGAGAATCTCAAGCAGAATCTGCACTCAGCATGGAGTCCGACTCAGGGCTCGATCTCACGACCTTGAGATCACGACTTGAGCTGAAACCAAGAATTAGACATTTAACTGACTGCGCCCCCCAGGCACCCCTTTGGCATATTTTCTTAGTATCATGAACAATGCTTAAGAAGAGACACTGCAGTCCAACCTCCCCAACTTTGAATGTGATGAACGAATAAATCCAGATCATTTTTGTGACCCATGTGGACAGAACCAGTGGTGTGGCCTGTGGGTTTCCTGGTGTAGCGTTAACTTTCCATGGGTGGATGGATATAATTAGAATCGTAAGTTTTAGCACTGGAAGGGAACTCACAAAATGCCTATTTCTGAAATAAGACAGGGCTTACCCTCATTTTACAGGTGATGCTCTGAAAACTAGAAAAGTTACCTCTCGGGGGCCCGTGGCACAAGGTGTCCCTATGTCATTATGTCCGTATTCCCAGGTTCGAACAGCTGAGCCCATGGAAATTTCCTGCCAAATGCTCAAGCTATCCTTAGGTTTGCTTTCTCCTCTACGTCTTAGGTTCTATGTCTATGTTTGCTCCCTTCTCTTGCCCTCTGAACCCTAACTTGATTGATCTAGAACTTGATAGCCAAAGACTCCGAAGCTAAAATTTCCTTTCAGCCAGTGGTGTGCAGTGAAGTTTTGATGTTGCCTTTCCAGGGGGGGAGCAGAGAGAACCCGAATTTTTAGCATTTACTGATTTCCGTGGTGCAAATACTCCCACCATGGTTTGTTTTTTTGTTTTGTTTTGTTTTGTTTGAGCCTGCAACAGAATGTCCCTAAGTAAAGAGTGGGGAAGAGATGCTCACAGTTGGTGCTGGTGCAAGCCGGCTCCACGCACGTGCCACCACCCCAGTCCCCAAAGAGCTGAAATGGCTACCTCATTGGGAACTCTCCCAGCCCCAAACATCTGCCGGCCTCCCTTCCCCCCACCACCCAAATCTATATCCCAGTCCCCCATTCCCTCCAGCACTTCTAGATGGGGACTTGGTCCCTTCAAAGCGTCCACCTAGGACAGCTGCCTGGGTAAGGGACAGCGAGGGAGACATCCTCCACCTCCCTCTCACCGTCTGGTGCCTGCTGGGTCTGCCGGTCAGGTTTGTCTCTCTCAGCCTATTAGGCTTGGCAAGGTTGCCTCGACCTCCCTCCGAATCTTTCTGCAAGGTATGTCTTTGTTCATACGAAGTTCATACAACTGTGGGACAGGAGTAGGGTGCAAACCTGACACAGCTCATATTTTGTACCTACTTATGCTCGCTCATTTATAGCCAGGACCATGCCCAGGACTCCTCCTCAGGGCAGCCTTCTGGCCCCTTTGGCGGTAGGTGTGGCAACGGAGGTGGCCTTGCGACTTTGGCAGTGGGATGTTGGTAGAGCTGAAGCAATCAAGGACCTTGAAAAGCCCTTGCAAAATTAGGCTTACTCCTTTGTGCTTCTGTGAACAGTAAACAAACAAAAAACAACCCTCGCAAAACAACAGTAAAACTGGTAACACTAGTAAGAAGAACGTGTGGCCAGCCTGCGGGTTCAAGGAGGCTGAGGGACAGAGGGACACATGAAGCAGAACAGCTTCCGCCGAGCCCCAGACCTGCCTTGGGACAGAGTCACCCCAGCTGCTGCTGCCGGAGACTCAGCCCCCCAGGCGGGCCAGCCCAGGTCAGCCAACCCCAACCGACCCAGAGACCAGCAGGCACGTAGGTGATCTTAAATGACTGGCGTTTAAAGCCACTGAGTTCTCAGTTCACTACACAGCAGTGGCAACCCGATGTACTCCCTTGTCCACAATAGTTTGCAAATTCACCAAGGGCAGAACTTCTGTGACCTTAGTTTCTTCACGGCTTCTCCAAGGAAATCTCCAGAAAAAGAAAGGTGACCAATAGGCAGACTTTCAACTGGTTTATAAAGTTGCTCTCTATATGCATCCCATGTCACATGGGTTGAGCACCTCAGTTAGGTCTCCCGCTGGGGGCTGTGCGACCTCAGGCTGAGGATTAGAGGGTTACAGAGTCACACTCTCCAAGTGAGAGAAGATTGTGATCACGCCACTGCTTCACGTAATCAGAGCTCTCCAAGGTCATCGATGCGGCCTCAAGGTGCTGCAAGAGCCAGCCTCCCTTCTTCCTATCAGCACTCATCACGCCTATGTTCATACTTTACCCCTTTCCCAAACTGAAGGGCATGGTTTAAGAGGATGTTCATTCATCTTGTTGCAGTACATTTATCTGAAAATTGTCGACAAACGAGATATTTTAAATGTCACCGTAAGCCAGAAAATATTGATATTTCCTTGTCCCCAAATAGGAGTAGAATGAAATGAAAGGCTGCAAGTCACATACGGATGCTTTTCTCCTTACCTCCCTGGTGACCTTGATGTACAAAGTCCTTCGCACCTCCACTGTGAGCCCCAGACTGAGGGGAGTTATTCTCATGTCCGATGGGAGCTTGGGCTTGGTCTTTGCAAGTACCCATATCTCTGCTCCCTAATGGGGTAACCCCAACTTGGGGTCTAGCCAAGGAAGAGTTCTGGGGTGGGGTGCCATCAACTCCCCAAGTTTGAAGGCAAAAGTGTGTGCACGCATGCGCACGTGAGCCCTTTTCTGTAGCGAGGTGTGTAGTTTTCATTAGATTCTTAAAGAGATCCGTGGTTTCCGAACAGGTGAAGAGCCATCACTCTGGTGGCAAGTCCAGTGCAAAGGAGACTTACCCTCCAAGCAATTCTCCTTCAGCTTCTATAATTCCAGGGGCCCTAGGCCGTGAGCGTGATGGGGGTAGTAGCGCTTACTGGGTGTGACTGCTTGCTGGGCATTCTTGGTGCTGCATCTGTGTCATGCCTGCATTGATGCCATTTTACAGATGGGACTGGGGAGGTTTAGCGATGAGGACTGTCTGACTTGACGCTCAAGCTCTTAACCATCATGCATTGAGCCTCCTACGGAAGAGACTCAGAACACACGATGCTGGCCCTCAAAGAGTCACACAGCGCACTGAAACAAGGCAACAACTTGCAACTCAAATACTAATCCCCCTTATTCAATTGCACTTCCCTAAATAAAAAGGGAAAGGAATTTGCCAGAAGGACTCCATAGTTGCAAGACTTCTTGTTCCGAGAACATCAATGCCCAGGCCCTTTGTGCACCTGGAGTTTAGGAGGAGGCTTTCCCATGGTGGCACTCAGGCACTCCATCACGAAAGACCCTGCCGGATAGGCAAACGTCCAGCAGCATGTAGCTGCCTCCCTTCCGGAAAGGTGCCCTCTAAGCTGCTCCTGTCCGTGCTGCCCGCATAGGGGTCTCAGGTGACTACCTGCCCGGGTTCCCCCACCAAGGTTCAGCCTTGTAGCTGCTGCCTCTTGTGTTCCTTTCCCAGCCCTTCCAGTGTTTTCTCTTGTCCCCTCTTGACGTTGCCATCCTGGTTTCTCCCTTGGTGTAGACCCAGCTTCCAAGTGCCCTTTGGAGTCAGGAACCGCATGCAGACCGTGGGCCCCTGGCCAGGGAAACCTCCCGCTCTTGTACTTCTGGGGGATTCCGTCTCCTGCTTTCTTTGTTCTGCTCTGGCTACAGCAGGCGGTCATCTCAAAGTCCTCTGTGGAAAGCGGTTGGTGTAAATAAATTCAACAAATAAATGAAAATGATCCCAGGTTGGGTTCTAAGACTCAAAGCGCTGGGCTGTTGTTTATGCCTCTGTGATCCTTTTGCTCTTGCTCTTGGTTTCCTGGGGCCTATGTCACCCCCAAATTCCAGAGGAGGTTCCCTATAATCCCCACTTTGAGCAGCTGCAAAACATCTTTCAAAGGTATGGAATATGGAGCACTTTTAATAAGGTTTCTCAAGCTGTGCCCTTGGGAGACCAAAATGCATTCGTTCAGTCCATCAGTCAATCAACAAACATTAATTGAGTACCTATTATGTGCCAGGCACTATGACAGGCATCGGGAGTAAAGAGGAGTCGAAGAGGTCATTCATGCCCTAGAGGACTTCCAATCTGGTTGGGGAAATGCCCTTCCTTTGGGGTTCTCACTCCCACTGAGCCTGCCAAAGAGCACGTGGGCTCATGACATGCGGAACTCACCTTGCTACTTGCCTCTGACACACACTGATCGAGTTAACTTGGCCAAGTCACTTCATCTCTTTGAACCCAGTTTTCTCATCTGGGAAGTGAGGGGCCTAGAACTTACTTCAGAGACACATGGACCCCACGCGTGCAAAGCTCTTGTCACCATGCTGCACACAGTGGGTGACTAAGGATGACCAGTGTCCCATGAGCCTCTCCTCTCTGCCAGTGTCTATTTTCTTAGCTTCGGGGACTCTTGTGTCACAGACCTCTCTGTCCTCCATCTTCCCTCCTCTCTGGACACAGCCACGGGGTTTGTCCTTCGGTGTCCGGGGATCTAATCCCATTGGATTGGGACGCAAGGGGCCCTGTTCCCTCAGCGGGTGGGCTGGCAGAGGCCTTGCAGCTTCTGCTGCCTCGGGTCTGGGTACTGCCACTCTGCAGCCCCGCTGCACGGCGTCCACACAGACAGCTGCAGAGCAAGCAAAGCCAGCCAGGGAAGTGCTCCCCACACCCTCTGACCTACCAGCAGCCACTTCTCTGGAACCTTCGCAGAGTCTAATCTTTAGGCACTGGAGGCCTCCAAGCACTCTTTCCCCATGAGAATGACCAAGGCCTACTATAGAATAACGCTTCCTGTTTTAAAGCCATTAATTTACGTGCATTTTGGCAACTTATCCCCCCACCCCTAAGAGTAAAAAAAAAAAAACCACCCCACTAACTATTATAGCAACTCTCCATGGGTTGCAAGTATGTGTTTTCAATGCTCATTACAATCCTGCTTCTACTCCCTCCCTCCTCACCCTCTTCCTTCATTCACGCCCCCCCCACCCCGGTTTCCCTGTCACCATTAAGCTGTGGATTCCCGAACCTTCCAAAGCTTTCCAAAGACCAGGTTCAAGGCACTTCGTTATAGAACTTATATATCAGAAGGCCAGGAGCCTGGGGGACACATGTGGTTTTAGGGATGCCCCTGGGTGCTTAGGGGTGTGACATCCAGCGCCTTGCTTGGGGTCCGGTGCCTTCCCCCCCACCGTTTTCTGGTGGGGGCACGTGTTTCCCCAGCACAGAGGGGCAGGCCCTGTGTCTGCCGAAATCAGCAGGGACAGTCAGGTGTTTTCGGCACTGGCTCTCAGCTGGACTAACTTGGGGGGTGGGCAGTGGGCATGGATACACAGCGTTAGTGTGGGGGTTTGTGCAGGGAAGAACTGGGGAGCAGTGGGGAAAGGAGAAAGCTCAGCTGTCTGCCCTCTCATGTCCGGGGCGCACTCCTTAGGTTCCAGAGCACAGAGGCCCCACCGAGACCAGCATGGGCCCTCCGTCTGGCTCATGTGTGAAGGCTGCTCTGTTGTCTCCTCTAAGGCTCCCCGGAGTGCAGCCAGGGACAGTTTCCCTGAGGCCCCGGGACAAGGGCAGGCAAGGGCACTCACAGCCCTCTCCCCCCATGAAATTCGGTAGCTACAGTGTCCGGGGCTTCCCCTTTTCGGGGTGGTCCAATGAAACTTCTGGGCCACTCCTCGGAATCATGTTTCCAAATGCATGAAATGAAAATACTTGGGATGACAAAGGAAGCCAAGTCTATTGAAATACAGGGCTGAAAATATTTTGAAAAACTGCATCTATCATATAATTATGTGTTTCTTTAAAAACACACATTAAATGAGGTCCAGTGGCAAGTCTCGTATGTTTGTAATTTTGAAATAGGGACATGTAAACAGGATGTCGAGAGATTTCCAACAACCACAACATGACTTGAATACATCAGCAATTTTGGTTGGTGACGGGTATGCCTATGGTTTGTGCCCTACATTTGTAATCAAATTCAAAATTTCAGGGAGGGGTTGGTGCAAATGAAGACATCACTTCTCCCCAGCTAAGTTCGTGCGCCGGTGTGAGCATGCCTGCTGAAGACCTACGAGGCTTTTACGGGTCATATTGTGTCTTCCCAAGTTAACACGTTGACGTCCCAACTCCCAGTCCTTCAGAATGTGATTTTTTTTTTTTTAGAAAGATTTTAGAGAGAGAACAACAATTGTTGTGCAAGGAACTTCCTTCGTGGCACTTTGCCACGGCAGCCCTAGCAAACTCACGCGTGGCCTTTAGGGTGCAGGGAATCAAGGTTTTAGCTGTAGAGTACAAGAGCTGGGTTCCGATCCCATCCCCATGTTCACCGGCTGCCTGAAAAGTATCTGCTCTCTGGGTCTCAGTCTCCCCGTTCCCCCATGGGGACAGCAAGAACACCTGTCTCGGAGCTGCGGGGGGACTAGGCTGAGTGGCAAAGGGCTTTGCAAGCAGTTTAAACACCATGTATATACCCCTTTTTAATCACCAAGGGGAGCTTTCTCCCTAAGTTTGGAGAAAGACTAAAAGCGGGAGCCATCCTTTTAAATGCCCTTGCCCCCCAGTTTTCTGCCCCAGAGGTTTGGTTTCCTCACGGATGTCATCTTTCCTTCCACCCCAAACCTCTCGTTTAGGTGCACAGTCGATTCCGGGGAAGACCACACTCCCCCCAATTTTTAAACAACATCTGCGAGGGCCGTTGTGAAATTCTTGGCACCAAAACAGAGACATTGTGGTTAATTGCTGGGCTGAGGCATGATTTTGACACTTACAATCCGTGGTTCGACATCGCCGCTAGCCAAAAGTCACCCGCGAAACACATTTTCTTAAACATGACTGATCAGTTGTTACCTTCCAGCTTCTGCTGCTAATTAGACAACACGAGTCAAAGTTAATTTGGTGGAAAACATTTCTCAACTTAATGACATTTATGGGCAATTAGGCACGTGTGGCAGGGACGTACATTTCCATGTCAGCCTATTTCCAGGGCTTAACAAGAATCTCCTCTTTCCCTGGTGGAGATTTCTCATTCTCTGAGGAATATGTGTGGTACAGACTCGGTGGGTCCCCTTGTTATGCCGGAAACCAGCAATTGTTTGCACGAAACAAGCTACCACACGGTAATGAGGTGCAGACGGAGGGAGGCTCAGTGAAGGCTTTTGTGTTGTTTATTTTTTTAAAAAAGATTTTATTTATTTATTTATTTGACAGAGAGAGAGACAGCCAGAGAGAGAGGGAACACAAGCAGGGAGAGGGAGAGGAAGAAGCAGGCTCCCAGCGGAGCAAGGAGCCCGATGCGGGTCTTGATCCCAGGGACTCTGGGATCACGACCTGAGCCGAAGGCAGATGCTTAACGACTGAGCCACCCAGGCGCCCCCTTTTGTGTTGTTTAGACCTGTGTCTCGTGTCTCGCAGCAAGACGTTGTGAGCTGTGTGCATGGCTAAAACCACGGCCCCAGGCTCACGTGGCGGATCAATGTGGGCCAAGTTCGTACTTCTCAGCCCGTTGTCAGAAATGGCTTCTGTTATCAATGTCAGCCTGTTTGCAAAGCAGCTAACCATGTAAGAAATAGCATTCCTAATTTTTAAGGCGATGTGCCTTTGCCCCTGGGCCTTTTTTTAGGTCAGCAGAACATTCTCGATGGGTCATTTTGTCATCATGAATTGACACAACGCCTTGCCTGCTCCCCACCAGGTGGAAATCCATCGGCATGGGCAGGAGCTGAGAAGCAACGGCCTCGGCACTTGGCCACTTCTGTCCCGGCTCTGCTCCTGGACCCCCTGGTGCCCGCCTGCACCTGCCTTAGCCAGCACCCATGCTCACCTGGCTTCTGTCTTCTCTCCAGGAAAGGCTTTAATTAAAGTCACGTGAACGTGCAAGTTCTTTTCCTTTGGAAGGGGAGAGTTCTGTTTATGTGTTTATGCACATATACACACACACAGATAGTAAATGGTGGTGATTCCTGCCCACTGGCAGGATGGTTTGTGGGCATAAAGAACAAAGTGTGAAGTAGAACGTACCATTCCAGTAATTCCAACGCATACCAGTGGGCTAGGACGCCGAGAAAGGACCCTCTTACGGTTAACCAAATTCCCAACCCAGGAGCTAAAGGGCTTCCCAAGGAGGCCAGGAATTCTCAGTTCTATAAAACCTGGACTATGAGACGCCCCTGTTGCCCCAAGATCTGTAAAATTCTCATGCTTCACTTAAACAGTTAAATTTTTAAATTTTGTTTAATGCACAACATACATAGACATTGTATATCCAAACATTAAAAAATATATATTTTCCGGGTGGTTGAAGGGTGGATAAAGCTTTCCCATTGACAACCAGTAATGATAACTTTGGAGAAGCTTTACTCTATACTTCCGTTGTTACAAACTAAGGTAGAACAAAACGAAATGAAACCCTCTAAGATAATAGACGAATAATATTTTAATTATTTAATTTAATATGTAAATATTATATAAGTATATCTGGAAGCTGTAAATAATATACTAAATAATATTAAATAATTATAATTATAATTATATACTATATAATAATTATAAATAATTAATAAATATTATTAAAATGAGAGGAAGGCGCAAAATAAAACACTGATCAGGTTAGGACTTTTAAAATCAACGAAATAAATAACACTGTCTTTTAATAAAACTTTCCAGAAGACCTATGTGATTTTCTGCTGGCCTGCATTTCAATGGAGAAGCTTACAATGTAATTAGACCCAAATGTCCCAAAGAACCGATGGGGTGACGAGACCCGCCCCATCTCAGGAGGGAAGTCCACCAGAAACCCTTGGGCAGGTCTTGGTGGACGCTGCAGACCAGAGTCCGTGATTCAGAGGAGTGGGCAGTGCTGGGTTAGTCCTCCAGGTGCCTCCTGGAGCAGCTGCTCGGGGCTGCCAGAGAAAAGACTTTTCTGTGGCGAATGTCCTTGTGTCGTGTCTCCTCTAGATTGCCAAGTACTTGGTCGAACCCTTGCAGGCTGTCTTGTTGGGGCAAGTTCCTATTCCCATCTCTTTCTTCATCTGCAAAATGAAGGTAAAAGTTGTACCGGCACAGTATTGTTGGGATGGAGGTTATATGAGCTTGCATATATACACGGTTTCCAATGGTGCCCAGGACGTCATGGCGGCAGTAGTAATAATAGCAATAATAATAATAATATGCTTACAATTGTGCTAAGGGTTAGCTCTTGTTAGTAGTGCTCAGACATGAGTTGTGCTAAGAATGCCAATTGGGGGCATCAGGAGAGCCCGATTTGAGTTCTGGCTAGCTGCTTCCTGTTCACCAAAAGCCACATGACTGCCTGGAGCTTCAGTCTTCCCATCTGTAAAATGGATCTCATAATACCAGCCTCTCAAAGTTGTCACAACGAGAGTGTGCATACCGACGGAAGGCCGGGTGGAGCTGACCTGCCTTGGAGCCGGAGGTCAAGAGAGAAGGGCAACTCTGACTTGGCTTCTCCTTCGGACTTGGCACTGACTGCAGCCTCCTCTGGGCATTGCCCTGGACCACGCGCTATTCTCGTGGCTTTTCCCGCTCCTCATCCCCATCTCTACATGCCTAAATGGTGTCCTTCTCTGCAGCTTCTTGCCAGGTGATGGTAATAGGGATTAGGGTGCTAATGGAGTCTCCCTCTGGGTTGACATATGTATTTGCACAGAAGGACCTTCTGGAGATGATGCTTTTGCCAGAGAAATGACTCTCACGGACGGAGTCTGCAGGCCATGGGAAGGACCCCTGCAGTGCGGTCACTTACACGCTCTGTCATAGCCCTGTTTACCTCGACATAAGAGTCCGGCCCGAACTCTTCCAACAGACCCATTCTTCTACTCCGTTCCCCACTCACGAAACTCAGAAGGATTTTCTTGGAGGACAAAACAAATACATATTTCTTAATAAATTAATCAATTCATCCAATGTTTCCTGAGCACCTTGTAAAACCATAATGATAATTGTCGCTTACTAAGCACCTACTATGTACCGAAACTCGTACTTGCTGCTTTATGTATATTATTTCATTCAATTTCACAACCACCTTACAAGCGAGGAGGTAAGTGGTTTTTTTTAATTTTGGTAAAATACACATAACACTTACCATCTTGCCCATCTTTAAGACTACAGCTCATTCCCATGGAGTCCATTCGCACTGTGGTACGAACATCACCACCTTCCATCCTCGAGCTCTGTACGTCTTACAAAACTGAAACTCTGTCCCCCGTAAGCATGAGCTCCCCATTCTCCTTCCCCCGCAGCCCCTGGCTACCGCCGTTCTACTTCCTGTCTGTATGAATCTGACCTGTCTAGGTGCCTCCTGTAAGAGGAATCATGCAGTATTGTGTGTCTGGCTTATTTCACTTCACGTCATGTCCTCAAGGTTCATCCATGTTGTAGCATGTGTCGGGATTCCCTTCTTTTTAAAGGCTGAATAATATAATGTAATATAATATAATAATATAATATAATATAATATAAATCTCATATTTTATTTAGTCATTCATCCATGGATGGACACCTGCGTTACTTCCCCGATTGCCTTTCAGAAATAATGCTGCTATGAACATGGGTGTACAGATATCTCTTTGGATCCCTGCTTTCCATTCTTTGGGGGGATACACACAAAATTGGAATTGCTGGATCATATGGAAATTCTTATTTTTGATTTTTTTTTGAGAAACTGCCAACTTTTCCGCAGCGGCTGCGCCCTTTTACATTCCCTCCCACAGGACACAAGGAGTCCCATTTTTCCATATCCTCGCTATATTTGGTTTTGTTTTGGTTTTTGATAGTAGCCTTCTAGTGGGCACGGAGGAGCAAACGTGCAACTGGATGCTGTAAGTCTCGTCCGTAGGATACAGAGAAGCCTCTACTGAGGCTGAGGCTGCTATGCTAATACGTTTGATGCAGAGAACAATAAGGCACCGCGCACTAGAAAGGGCTGGGTCGGACCTAGAGTGTAGTAGCAGGAACCAAAGGGAACTCCTGCGAGTGGTCGGAGGACCGACCCAGGGCCGGTTTTGTGGCAAGGATGGGCTGAAGCTCACTGAAGGCTGGGGAATGTGCTCTAGGAGAGGGAGCAGCAGAAACGAAGGTCCACCGGCGGAAATCAGCCCGGCAGCTCAACTAAGAAGGACCAAGAGGACCAGCGGGGTGACAGGGTGTGTGTGACTAGACAAGCCATCTGCTCCCTCACTTTCTTGAGAGATCCCAGTGCTTGTTAAGACTCTGATACCAGCAGAGACCTTTGGTCATTCAATTCCTGGTGAAGAGAGAGGATTCAGACACTGTTTTTAGCCCAAGAAGGAGTCAGAGGGATGCTGCCACCATGTGTATGGAGGCCGATACAGTAGTCAGATTTCCCACTGTGGGAGAAGGGGGTGGCCCATGCGGAAAGAGACACTGAGAAGAAGCCCTTTCATGTTGGGTGGCAATTGGACCTATCACCGTGAAGTCAGTGCAAACACATACAAATATATTCTAGCTTTGTCCACTGAGGGGGCCACTCGGTAACAGACAATACACCCCACGTAGTGCTCGGATCTTGGCTCCTAAAATCCTAACTAAAAGGAACCCTCGTTCCTTGGGGAAAATGGCTGATTCCAAGGGTGGGGCAGGTCACGTGCATGATGAGGTTGGCACGTCTTGGGGCAGAAAGTAAAGGAGGGCCAAAGAATGATGGGAACAGATCAGGAGAACACAGGAGACAATGTGAAGGAGTTCCTCCTGGCCCACCCTGGGACAATTCAGGCCTAACAGTAAATAAGAATAGTGGTTTATTATAATCTATTAAAATAAAATAAGAACCCACAAGTTGTTCTTTTTAAAAGATTTATTTACTTCAGAGAGACAGAGGAGGGGAGGAGCAGAGGGAGAGAGAGAGAATCCCAGGCAGACTCCTCGATGAGCTTAGAGCCCCACAGGGGTCTCGATCCCAGGACCCTGCGATCACAAGCCAAAATCAAGAGTCAGATGCTTAACCGACTGAGCCACCCAGGCGCCCCAGGAACCCCCAAGTTCTTACTGATATATATAAACAGATGAATAAAACAATGGAAAAAGTAAAAGTTTAAGGGTTGAAGTAGAATTCCAACTAATATATATAGAAGAGATGATGAAATTAGAAAATCATCAACTGGCAACCATCATAGTAATTACGAATCCAACCAAGAAACATCGATGTGTGTTAAAACCAGTGACTAAAAGTTTGATGGGGAATGGGGTATTTGCATAGTCACAGAGTACCTCCCTACAATATATCTTATAAATTACAAAGGGGGAAAATGTAACCTTACAGGGGAGACACATGGAACACATCACCTTAATCATTCGATTTATGTTGAAATCAGGAGTATTGGGGTAAATTAAAGTCACGTACCGCTTGGCCAGAGACAATGGGAAGACCCCAGCATCACTTCTGTGATGTTTCTGTCAGGAATGTATAGCCCGAATCTAATAATGAGGAATCATCTCAAAAACACCGAGGGACATTCTATAGAATAACTGGCCCGTAATCATCCTGAAAGACAGGCACATTCCAGATCGAAGGAAACTAAAGAGATATAACAATGAGGTTTGATGAGCGATCCTGGACAGGGTCCTTTTGCTAGAAAGGGCATTATTGAGAAAACTGGAGCAATTTGAATGGCATTTGAGGATTCAAAAGTCGTATGGATCAGTGTTAATTTCCTCATTGTGATGGCTGTATTTGGATTATGACAGAGTGCCTTGGTTTGTAGGAAATAGACACTAAAGTATTTTAGGGTGATGGGGTATCATGTATGTCAGCGATTTATTCGGAAATAAATTAGGAAAGAAAATTCTCTGTGCCATTCTTGGAACTTCCCTACGATTTTGAAATACTTTTAAAACACAAGGGAAAACATTTTTGAAAAATCTACAAGTTAATACACAACATCAGAATCTGGGCCCCAGTCAGCAGTCAGTAAGGGATCAAGCAGAGTCATATCCCCTAGACAATCTCCCAGAGGAAGCACATCCCCCGGACAGCGAGGGACCTATTAGTGTTCCAACATTGAAGGACAGCCCTCCCCTGCTTCGTTTCCCATGTTGGCTACCTTTTCCCAACAAGGGGCGTCGTTTTCTCTTCTTCCTCTTAAGTGAATGACTGTATGGTGTCCCCCGAGAGTCCAGAACTGAGGCTGTGTCCCTGGATATTGGACAAGCAGGAGCAGGTGGACTGGGGAAGCCACTCCCAGATCCACCAGCAGACGGTACGTGTTGGAAAATACTACTCAAAGCCAAAATAAAAGACAGTGTGTAGAGTCCATGGGGTTCAACATGTTTTACTAGATAACAGCAAGATGGTTTGATTATGGAATATTGCTCTCCTCCCATCTACTAGAGTCGAGTATTAGGAAAGGGTTTTTGGAGGAAGGCAAAGGAAATAAATCAGACTTGACAGAGTAAGCATGGGAGGTCGCTGCTGACTCCTGAATCGGGCTCCATATATTGATAATGGCATTGGGAGGGATTAAGAAGCCTGGAGAGCAGTCAGCTAGGCTAACCCTCTATTTCCAAGGGGGGAGGGGTGGGCATTATAAAATTATTTAGATTAAACACACCTGGATTCAGAATGAATGAATGAATGGCTTTGGTTTGTTGTGAGGATTCAATGAATTAACACATGTAAAATCATAGCATGGTGCCTGGACCGATGAATGCTGGCTAACCAAGCATGTACGGAGCCCCCAAACAAGAGCTGGGCATCTGCAAAACAGCTTCCCCCAAATGCCTCAAGACCTTCCCTAACATCAGAGTCTGAAGGCACGGCACTGGCCACCCTTCTCCATCAAGGCAAGCACGGTGACATCTTTATTTTATTTGCAATGGCGCGCTCCCCCGGAGGAGTTCCAGGGTTCCTTACAAACTTTAAATTACCCAAGGGGGAACGAATCCTCACAAGCAAGAAAGCAAAATAAAGCTCCTCAACCAAAATAAATTCCCTCCGTCTCTCTGGCTCCCCGAGCGCCAACCCCCTCCCCTAAAATAACCCCGGGCCAGCTCTCCCCACGCCCGCCCAGCTGCTGCCTCTGCCAGCCAGACCGCTCTCCTGGGATCCGCGCACCCACTGCCCTTTGCTAATGAACCCCGTGCACTTGCATGGGGAGGGTTTCTTTGCAGAACTCCAGCAAGGTGCTAGTCGTCCCTCTCTGGTTTGTAATGACGGCCCCGGGACACCGACCACTGAGAGTTCAAATCCATCCTGCTCGCAGGGAACACGGATTCTCCTGCTACAGCGCTGGATGCAGATGAAGGCTTCTTGGCGCTTGGATCTGCCATGATCACACGCAGTGTTTGTGGTTATTGGTCTCCTGGGAGAAGGGGCTCCCCTGATGATACAACTCCTGCAGATAAACCTGACTTTGCTGACACCGGAGTTCAAGACAGAGGGGTAGTCGGGAGCCTTGAGCTGGGATTTCAAGAACTGCTGTTCCACCTGTGTTCAAAATCCTATAAATAGGGATGAAATAAAGATGCCGCCTTCCAGGTTACCAACGGGTATCCGAGGAGCCCCAGAACTTCCTGGATTTGCAACCCACTGGCCAGTAAGGGGCGCTGTTGATTGAGAGACTGGCTGGAAGCGGGGAAGAGAAGTGACCCGCGGATGTTTTGTGTGTTCTCTGGCCCTAAGAGGTCTCCCTTTTGGGGGTGGGGGTGGGAGGGCGATCTGCTTAGAGATGGAAAACTCGAACAGCCGGCTTCAACCTCATCAGCCTCACTACTGTGCGTGTCTGGACCGGCAGCAATCCCCGCGGCAACCTGGCCGCCCCTCCCCTTTCTCCAGCCACCTCTCCATCCCCGACAGCTGGAGGGCTCCAGACCAGCCACAGGCCAGCTTGCTGGGATCGCTGGGGCTGTAAACTTCAGCCCGTTTGGTCCATTCACATTTCTTACTGCTGGGCATTTATTACCCTCCGAGGACAATCGCCAATGAATCTAGTTCTTTCTTGTACTCTGGGAGGGAGCCCCGCACGCTGGAATCTACCAAGCACTTCGCTGGGCCCTGGACGGACTGCTAAGATTGTTGACTCGAGTCCCCAGACGAGGGAGGGAGAAAGAAGAAAAAGAGAGAAAATAATCCAAAGCCACTGGCAATGCCTCTCTTTCCTACGTGTGATGGGACCATCCCTGCAACACGGATCATAGATTTGCTACTTTAGGTTCTTTTTAAAACTCCCCGGCCCTGTTTAAACACTGTTTAAAAGACCGTGTGCTCCTGGCATCAACACAGGGACGGGAGCTGTGGGGCCCACCCGGTGGCAGCAGGCTCGCTCTCTGCAGGCCCAGGCCTGTGTTCATTGGGAGGGCACTTAGAGGCCCCCTCGAGAAAGGTCTATACAAGTGCAAATTATTAATAGTCATTATCCCAGTGATGTTCACTTCAAACCCGGTTGGCAGCACATGAAACAGCGGAGGCCTCTCGCCCTTTGCTTGGGTTTCTCCTGCTGTTCTCCCTCAACACAGGACAGCACCAAACATGAGATGTTTGAAAACTCAGGATCTTGGCATCTTTTTGTTTTTCTTGGTCAAGTGAGGGAACCCGGGTTTTGAGGGAAAGGTGAGCTCTCTCCGGAGCTGGCAGTGAACCAGTTAAATGAATACTGCTCCCCTTCTTCTCTTTCCGAGGTTATATTTGAAGATAAAAGTCCTCCTATTAACATGCAGATTTGGATATCCATTTGCAAAGAACAGAGTTATTTCAGATGCTGTATGGGAATCCTTTCTGTATTGGTGCCTTTGGGGGTGGAAAAGTCCAGCTGCCTCTTCTGAGATTGCCTATAACTCTTCAGACGTCAACAAATCATTGAAAGGTGTCAGAATGAGGGAAATGAAAGATCATTATTCCGGCCGTGGAGAGCTACTTTGAAAGTGAATAGAATCTGTCAGATCGTCTTTTGAAAACAGCGGTTGGCTGCTTGTCTTGGCCATATTAAATGGATATATCTAGAGCCCAGCGAGGTTGTTTGAGATGGCGGTAATCAGCTTAAGTTGGTTTTGGTGGAGGGAAAAAAGGCACTAGAAACGGGGCAATTAGGGACTTGGCGTGGAACAGCCGCCCTGATATGGTGACGAGGGGGCTTCTATTCAGTTCTTTAAAAAACGGAATCTTCCATTCTTTGTGAATGAATAAAGAGCAAAGTCCATAAGGACTTGGTAATTTCCAGATGGGGTGGGTGCGGGGCAGTGCAGGAGATTTCAAGGGGATCCTGTGGCCTGAGGTGAGGGCTCTTGCATCTCTGCTGGAAACCAGCAGGAATGGAAGGACAGAGCGACCTTGAGGCTGGAGGAGGAGGGGCCCCATGCTTAAGCGGAAAATGGAAACGAAGGCTCCTTCTCAGACTTACGTGATGTCTCCAGGTGACAAGATAACTAGGAAGTGATTTTAGACGAACGTCCAGAATTATATAGAAGCCAGAGTTGTTCCTCCGTCTCTCACCCCAAAGCCGGATTCTGAGAAACTTTAACCTCCACGTTTGGGGGGCAGAAACGCCAGATCCAGCAAAGATCCAGGCCTGGAGAGGTGCTGCCTGGGCCTCGGACCTAGACTGGGCTCTCTCTGAACGAGGCTGCCTGTGCGTGGTGGGTCCCGGAAGGACGGCCAGCTGGGAAAGGTGCAACTTGCCCTTGGCCCCAGCAGCAGGCCACACTGAAGGGCACCTTGAAAGCAGTTTTTTCGAACCGTGTGGTTATTCTGTGCAGAGTATAACTGTTTATGCCTGCGATTTCTATGTTAAAAGTACATCTCTAAGGAGGTGACAATTCATCCCTGTTTCAGTAGCTCTTCATTTGCTAACAGAGTGGGAGCCGCCGGTGGGCTGGGGTGGTGCTGGTCTCCGGGAGTGGGGCAAGGCAGGCTTTCTGTCACAGGAGGTCGGGCCAGATGGCTGGGTGGCTTTGCGGGCTGTGGCACAGGGCTCCGTGGCTCCCCACCACGGACAGTGGCTGCCATCAAGCAGGGACTTGTCCTGGCTTACCTTTCTTCTCATATTTGGGGTCAGTCAGGTGAGGAGGGCCCTTCTTACCTGATGTGAACTGTGCCCTCTGGCCTCCTGGGGTTGCAAGGTCCTGTCGCGCATGGGGTCAGGCACCAGTGGTCCCTCTCCTGTCTCTCCCTGACCTCTCGTCAGCTCCTGACGTTTTTGTATGTGGAAGGCCTGTCCCCAAGAGGCAGCTCTGCAGACGGGAGAGCCTGTGCGCTCCGAGGAAGATGGGACTTTCTGCCTCTCTGCTGTGTTTCTGCAGAAACTCGTGCCGTCCAGGGAATAGTTTTGACCAGAGACTCTCAACCTCTTGTCATACGTGGTGACCACTTGCACAGGCAGAAACACCTTCTCAGAATTCCAGAGGCCTGGGAGGAAGTTAATCCTGTTGTTCCTGTTCCGCCCAGGGAAATGTCTTTACCAACACAGATCACTGTCGTCTTTCTACCTCCTTTCCTAAGGGGAGGGGAGACATGGAAAATTCTTCTGATTCAACACACGTGGATTCAGGATGAATTCTCAGGCACACATTTGTAAGCCCTGACCCGTTGTCTTGATCCCATTATTTTTACTCGGTGGGTGTTTTCCTACAGGACCCAGGTTTCAGAAGGAACTCCGAAAAAAAGCTTCTGAGTGCTAGTAAAGGGTCTTGGAAAGGTGAGTGAGTACCCTCTGACAATTTCTGCATCTCAGCTGCTGTCTTGTTGGTTAAGGTGACATCACTGGGGGTGAGGGACACGTTGGGTGAGGGCTTTATCCGGGCACTGGCTCTCTGCTCCAAGGGTCAGGACACCCAGGTTCTATTTGGCTTGGCGTCTGTCAGCATTCAGTTAGCTGCTTGCCCTTGGGCAAGTCGTTTGCTTCGAAGGACTTCAGGGTAATTTTGAAGAAGAAAAGAGATTTCTCTCTTATGATCTTCCAGAAAAGCGTGCCTATACACATGCCTTAGTTTACACAGCAAGGCTGGCCCCGTTTGGTCACTCTGGCAAACTGCCACCCAGTGACAACATTCAGAGCCATAAAAATGTGTCCAGAAGCAAGAATATGGGCCCAGACTCCCACTGAGGTCACCACGCACAAGAGGTGTGAGGAGTTTTGCTGCCGGTGGAAGAGAGTCTAAAGGCAGTTTGTCCACGGCTTTTGCTCGGAGGCCAGAGAAAAGCGGATGCCCTTCATTAGGAAATGGGAACCCAGGAGGGGAGCATCACAGCTCTTTCCAGTGCACACAGGCTGGGGAGGAGGCCGAGACGGGGTCCCCAGGGTGCTGGACTCTGTGTGCCGTTGAGGCATATGACTGTCCGCCTCCCTCATCATGACCGGACTCTGTCAACAGGAGAAGAAGTTGTGTGGGACACTTTTCCCTCCCTGACAGGCCCATCTAACGAGTTATCATTTCTTTGGTGGACCCATAGATGTATCCCCAATTTTTCCTATTCATGAAGAAATTTTACTCTTGTACTTGTGGAAGGTTTTGTTTTTCCTTGATCGTGATAATTATGGGGAAAAGGATTTCCAAGATGGAAAATAGGGCGGGGGGAGGGAGATCTAGTTCTTTCTGGAATTATTTTTCTGAAGATTCCACAAAATGTTCAAAAACATGTAAGGAAGACTGAGCCGAGAGTCTGCAAGGCTGGTTTCTGATCCCAGCTTCACTTTGGGCAAGTTACTCAACCTCTCTGAGCGGCATCCTCCTCTTCTGTTGAAAGGAGACAATAAGACAGTCCCCCCTTTGGATATTATCCAAATACACTAACAGATGTGGAGGCAGTCTGTAAAAGGTAAAGCACGGCACGTACGTAAAGTATTGGTATCAGTAGTAACAATAATATAATCTGATAAATACGACGTGTCATCATTGCGATGAGTTACATCTGATAAGAACATAGCTATGGAAAACAATTTCTTGTGCTTTCTGAATCACACACACACACACACACACACACACACACACACACACACGCAGTTGTATTTTAGTTACAGAAAAGACAGCCAAGGTTTCCACTGGCCCCTGTGGGCGCTCTGCACCTGTTCCTAGGAGAACAGCTTCTAGTCAGCTTAGGGCCTCTGGAAGCGGTGCTGACCAATTAGAAGGGAGGAGTCTCTTTTCTAGGTTTGATTGGTTAGTAGAGATGTCAGTCATTGCCTGTCCACCCATAACTCCATAATAGGCTGAAATAGCCATTGTCTACACCACCTGACCTGTGCTCATAGTTTCTGACTCCTTCTTCTGGCTGAGAAAGAGGAGTGGAACCCTTTAATTGCTCTCATGGGGATCGGAATTTGCAGTGAGAGAATTAGTCAAGCGAGGACAGGTGAAGCAGTGAAAAGAGCAGGTGGGGTTCAGGGTTCAGTGGCCAGTGAGGACCATGTGCAGGTGGCAGGAATGAAGTCCCATGGCTAGTACATGGCAGAGCTGACCAGATTCTGACCCCAGAGTCTGGACTCTTGAGTATTCCACTGTATGACCTGCATTGTTGTCACAGAATCAACAATACATAACTGTAAACCATTAGAGCCCTGCAGCTGGGCTAAGTCAAACCATCCTTCGTAGTGAATGTTTTAGCCACAGACTTATTATGCCCATAAGGCCC
>NW_024426552.1:11815195-11820705 GCF_017311325.1 Ursus maritimus
GGGAAAGAGATTATTTTTCCTCTTTGGCCGTGACTCCCTCAGCCTTTGGCATTGACCCCTTCTCACAGTGGGTGTCCAGGAAGCTTTGCCGGCCAACTTTCCTTCCCTTCTCCCTCATGAATTTGATGTCCCCATGCAAGGGAGTACCAGCAGCCTGACAGTGAACTGTTACTAGGAAACATAGTTTGTATTTGCATTACTTTGTAAAGTACAAAATGATTATGTCTTTGGGGTTAAAAAAAAAAAAGGCGAGTAATGAAAAAGGCCATGCCGTGAAAATGAAAAGTCCTCTGTTTCCCATCTTCTGAACGGCTTGATGTGCATTCTTTTAGATAATTTCCTGTATCGATATGGATGCAGACAGAGATGTGGAACATGCCTTACGTAGGGTTCCCCTTCATTCTTTGTACTGGATGCATCGTAAGTTATTCAATCAGACCCCCATGTACGAAATTTAGGTTATTTCCAATTTTTTCACTTTTATTTCTTTTTTATTAAAAGATTTATTTATTTATTTTAGAGAGAGAGCACGAGCAGGCGGGGCAGAGGGGGAGGGAGAGAGAATCCCAAGCAGACTCTGCATTGAGCGCAGAGCCTGACGCGGTGCTCGGTCTCACGACCCTGAGATCGTGACCCTAGCCAAAACCAAAAGTCAGATGCTTGACAGACTGCACCACCCCGGCACCCCCCAATTTTTTCACTTTTGCAAATAATACTGTAATTAAAACCTTTGTACATATGTTCTGACACACTTGAGGGAGTAGCTCAGTAGGAATCAGTCCCAGAAGTGGAATTTCTGAATCTGAGAGTATAAGCCAATTTATGTGTTGGTAGGGACTGCCAAATTACTCTTAAAAGAAGTCGTTCCAACTCACGTTGCCACCAACAGTAGTCTCAGTCCTGACTCCCATCCCAAAGGTATATTTCTAAGTTTAATTACATTTGTAGTTGTCCTCAGCCTGACTTCTTAGGGATCCAGGGATCCCAGGTCAGTGTTCATTTGCATGGTTGACTGTTACCGTGGGAACACTTTTCCTTCTGAAATTAACCAGGATTCATAGGGCTAACACCACCTGCACCATAGCTTCCACATTCAAGCATTAAAAAACAAACAAACAGGGCACCTGGGCGGCTCAGTCTGTTGAGCATCTGCCTGCCTTCAGCTCAGGTCATGATCCCAGGGTCCTGGGATTAAGCCCCGCATTGGCCTCCCTGCTCAGCGGGGAGCCTGCTTCTCCCTCTCCCTCTACCTGCCACTCAGCCTACTTGTGCGTCTCTCTCTGTCAAATAAATGAAAAAAATCTTTAAAACAATCAAACAAGCAAACAAAACCCCTACTAAACTGAGGTGGACATTGGTACATATGTACTGAATATTTTACATTCTTCCAAAGATGTTACAGTCTGGAAGGTTTTCCATATGGAAATTTCAGCTTGCTTTGATGCTCTGGGAACACATTGAATTTCTATTGAGAATGTCTAGAGGAGTTATGTAGATAGCAATTGGAGCTAGAGTGATGTCCCGCTAAACTGATTTAATACCTGTTACTAAAGGGTCTGGGACTCAATTTATCGTTGGTCAAATATAACATTTGTGGTCATTTTTACTAAGAATTGTTCCCTAGGGGTGCCTGGGTGGCTCAGTTGGTTAAGCAGCTCCTTTCGGCTCAGGTCATGATCTCGGGGTCTTGGAATCGAGCCCCCCATTGGGCTCCCTGTTCCGTGGGGAGCCTGCTTCTCCCTCTGCCTGCTCTTCCCCCTGCTTGTGCTCACTCTCTCTCTGTCAAATAAATAAAATCTTTAAAAAAAAATTGTTCCCTAGACTCTGGATCGGGATTGTATCCTCTCAAGGAACCGACTGTTTAAGAAAATTCCGCCTTCACAATATTAATCACATGACTTCATTTCTAGAAATCGACTTGTCATAAATGAAAAGACTTTTCTCACATTAATTGCAAGCAATTAAAATCTTGGAATGGATTGGAAGGAAAGCGTAAGTAAATAAAATCATCTCACGATATCAAGCCAGTACCAGTGACTTTACACCCAATGTAGGGCTGCTCTGCTTGTGGTTTCTCATTATTTTTAAAAATATGATTGTCACAAGAATAACAGAATGTACAACTGGGGCCGGCTTCCTGCTGCATGAAGAAAAGTCTGTCTCAGAAATAAGCAAGAGGACAAGCCAACGAGTATTACAGTAGACAGAACAACTTTGCCGAATTACTTGGGTTTATGGTAAACAATAATGAAAATAATAAATGTTACTGTTATCAAGAACCAGGAACACCTGGCTGGTTGCGTGGTAGAGACGGTGACTGTTGATCTCAGGGTTGTGAGTTCAAGCCCCACGCTGGGTGTAGAGCTTACTTAAAAAAAAAAATCAAAATTCGTATTACCAAGGGTCAATGTGCATTAAAATGGGTGACTGGTACTGAAGGTAACCAGGAGCGTAGAGGTGATGTCACCATGATCTGCTGTCATTATTGTTCCCACTACCATTGATTAAATCAGCCCTTACTACCACATATAGGCCAGACATTAGGTTGAGTATTTGTCATGCATTTTCCAAATATAGTTCCTCCGAAGAAGAAAATGTCCCCTTTTCTAAATGGGGATCAGCACTGAGAGCTTGACTGATTTGCCAAAGACGACAGGGCTGGTAAATGTCCCCTAGGAATTCAGCGCTCTGTGTATTCCCAGATGTGGTGTCCTCATCGCTGGGCTCCATGACTCAGCCCTCAGGTGGGTCTGGCTGCAAAATGGGCAAACGCTTCCTTGCATTTGGAAAGCATTTCGAGGTCTTATCTTGTGAGGAATTCTACGTGCAGAAGGTTTCATGCACGGGAGTGGATCAGGGTTTCTTTCTCGTGAAAACAAAATCCAACAGAAGGACCAGGAGTTGGAACAGGTGGAACGCGCAAGCCAATCCAGCTTTTTTGTCTGTTCTTCACCGGGTCTCCATTTCGGTCATGAAATTTTCCCACCAAACGGCAACACAAGTGTCTCGCTTGTGGAGCCTGAATGGGATCTTTTCCGGAAAATGACACTTCTTCCATTGAAACGGCCCCTTTCTTGGATGGGGAGATGGGGAGTGCATGTGTGTGTGTGTGTGTGTGTGTGTGTGTGTGTACTGTTTGCTGAGCGAAGCCAGCATTCAGGTGGCGCAATGCTGCGAGTGACTTGGGCTGTTTGTGAAGAAGCTGGCAAACGGGGGCCTTCTCCCTGGCAGGGAGGAGAAAGGGCTGCTTGTTTCCGGAATATCAGAGAAAAGGCTGGCGCAGGTGGGGCCCCCATCAGTGAAATGCTGGAAGCCGTAGCTGCAGGTGCTGCTTCTAGACGTGGGCTTCCTGGGGCGGGCGAGGGAGAAAGAGGGCTGCCAATCTCCAGAGAGAACGGCACTGTTGTCCCAAGGGTGAATGAGAAAGATGTTTCAGTGCTGTGGACGGATCTGGATGGTTTGCCACGGAGGACAAAAAGTCTCCTATAAAATTCCATTTACATAGCACTATCTCACTTGGGCTTTTGGTGACCAGATTCAATTGTGCTGGTGTCCCCTGTGCAGTGTGATATCATAGCTTCAGAGGAAGGCTTTATTTAGAGGTCACACTAGTTTGTCCTGGGGATGTAGTCATTTTTTGTGTCACAGACAATGTTTTACTGTGGAGATATGAGCCAGATGGCTTAGCCACTTGCAGCCCACAGCGACACAGGGTCCGTATTGTTGGTGAATAAACAGAATCTATTGTGCGCTGCTCGTGAAACTCTAGTGCCCACCACTGTTTAGAGATGAAGTATTTAATAAATTGTTAGGTCTCGCTTAAAGAATCTGAAACAACATCTCAGAAGGATACTGTAGTGAGGCTCTGATTTTTGCTTCTTTCCCACCGCAATCCATATGCTAATATGATCTGTAATCCTCGGGCAGCAGCGGGGACCAGGGGGACCCAGGAGCCTGTGCTCAGCCTTCAACAACTTTCTCAGTGGCTTCGAAGCCGGGAGCAGCGCCGTGCAGCCTTGCAGGGCACAGAGCGTGCTGCCGAAACACCCTTTTAGGGCTTGTTGGTCCCTTCTGCCCAGGATTCCTCCTGAGGCCTAAGATAGGACGTGTAGTGTCCTCATCATCCGTTGGGGAGGCCGGGGAGGCCGGCCCCCTTTACAGGCAGACTTGGCCTCTCACAGCAAGAGGCTGGGGGTGAGTGGGTGGGGGTGCCGGGGAGGGTCTGCTGGCTGGCTCACCCCAGAGTGCCACACCACCGCACCAGCCCGCACAGCAACACAGAAGGGAGACCGACTCGCTTCCTCCTGCTGAAGAATGCCTTTAGAGCGTCAACTGGCCTAGAGCCTTCACCGCTCTTCGCCTCCCCTTCTTTTTGTTTTTGTTTTTGTTTTTTCCAGGCTGCAGCTCTGTCTTCCTAAATGAAGCACGCTCTTCCGCTTCGCTCTGCCCAGCTGTGGCCGGGTATACGGCAATGTCAGGAGTACTCGTCTCCCCGCTCTAATTGCCGCCCAGGCCAACCTTGACTGGCAAGGAGAAAGCCACTGACAGGTTTGGGCTGTGTCCAGACCTCCTCAGACTTTCTGTCAGCCGACTGTTTGACAGTATATGCAAATGCATGCAAATGCGGGGACACTGGCTAACACCTGCAGAAAGTGACCATCCCCGCTTGGGCCCTGCCTTGCCGTAACTGGGGGTTTTGAAATGCGGCTTGGTCGCTCTCTGTCAGTTTATTATGCATTTGTCAGCAGAACGTTGGGCTGATAAAAACGCGCCTCTTTGTCCTGAAGAGCCGCAGAGCTCCATGTGGAACTGAGTGCCAGGGATTGTGAGATGGCTCACGGCCAGCCCTTGTGAGTCCTCCCTCCGTCTCAGGAACCGAGCGGCAGCATCTGAACTCTTGTGGGCTCGCCCGCCTCCAGGAAGGCCTTCTGTTTCCCTGGGTGGAAAGACATAATGTTGGTGGTGAGGCAGCAGAGCGAAAGGCCGGCTCTCTAGCAGCTGGAACTTGGCGACTCGGAGCCGTAGTGTGTCTCGGAGTTTTCAAAAGCCAAAGAAAAATCTGCCCAGGGTGTCAGGGAATTGGAGAGGGGGAGAGGGCCCACCACCTCGGGAAGCGAATGGCCGGCCACACGCACCACCTCCCAACTGTGGGAAGACTGCCAGGCGGTGTGACTCTTGCATCCGCTCTCGCCCGGCCGTGGCGGCTTCCATCTGCTCGGCCTCTGCTGGCCTCCGACGGCCCCTCTCTTTAAGAGATGCGGGGACCGGCCAGTCAGCTGTTACTGCAAAGTTAGTTGTGTGTGGGACCGCGTAGTTTTGAATCTGGCCTCTGCAGAAGGAAGGCAAGGGATGTAACCAGCAGGGCTGCACAATTGAAGACTGGTGGAAAAGTTTCTGGGGCCTTCCTTGAGCCATGGCAGAGGGAGGGGAAGGGCAGGGACGCGGCAGACCAACGGGCTATGTGGTCCTTAGACATCGCCAACCGGACTGGAGAAAGCAGCTCTGTGTGT
>NW_024426552.1:11820715-11897479 GCF_017311325.1 Ursus maritimus
GAAGAAGCTGGCAAACGGGGGCCTTCTCCCTGGCAGGGAGGAGAAAGGGCTGCTTGTTTCCGGAATATCAGAGAAAAGGCTGGCGCAGGTGGGGCCCCCATCAGTGAAATGCTGGAAGCCGTAGCTGCAGGTGCTGCTTCTAGACGTGGGCTTCCTGGGGCGGGCGAGGGAGAAAGAGGGCTGCCAATCTCCAGAGAGAACGGCACTGTTGTCCCAAGGGTGAATGAGAAAGATGTTTCAGTGCTGTGGACGGATCTGGATGGTTTGCCACGGAGGACAAAAAGTCTCCTATAAAATTCCATTTACATAGCACTATCTCACTTGGGCTTTTGGTGACCAGATTCAATTGTGCTGGTGTCCCCTGTGCAGTGTGATATCATAGCTTCAGAGGAAGGCTTTATTTAGAGGTCACACTAGTTTGTCCTGGGGATGTAGTCATTTTTTGTGTCACAGACAATGTTTTACTGTGGAGATATGAGCCAGATGGCTTAGCCACTTGCAGCCCACAGCGACACAGGGTCCGTATTGTTGGTGAATAAACAGAATCTATTGTGCGCTGCTCGTGAAACTCTAGTGCCCACCACTGTTTAGAGATGAAGTATTTAATAAATTGTTAGGTCTCGCTTAAAGAATCTGAAACAACATCTCAGAAGGATGCAGGGCCCCCCTCCCCCAAATATAAATCTCCCATGTTCTTAAAAGCCCCCCCCCCACCTTCCTGCAGGGCTTTCTTCCTCCCCCCCCCCGCCCCTCCACCTCTTGAGGCCCTTCCTTACTGTAGTGAGGCTCTGATTTTTGCTTCTTTCCCACCGCAATCCATATGCTAATATGATCTGTAATCCTCGGGCAGCAGCGGGGACCAGGGGGACCCAGGAGCCTGTGCTCAGCCTTCAACAACTTTCTCAGTGGCTTCGAAGCCGGGAGCAGCGCCGTGCAGCCTTGCAGGGCACAGAGCGTGCTGCCGAAACACCCTTTTAGGGCTTGTTGGTCCCTTCTGCCCAGGATTCCTCCTGAGGCCTAAGATAGGACGTGTAGTGTCCTCATCATCCGTTGGGGAGGCCGGGGAGGCCGGCCCCCTTTACAGGCAGACTTGGCCTCTCACAGCAAGAGGCTGGGGGTGAGTGGGTGGGGGTGCCGGGGAGGGTCTGCTGGCTGGCTCACCCCAGAGTGCCACACCACCGCACCAGCCCGCACAGCAACACAGAAGGGAGACCGACTCGCTTCCTCCTGCTGAAGAATGCCTTTAGAGCGTCAACTGGCCTAGAGCCTTCACCGCTCTTCGCCTCCCCTTCTTTTTGTTTTTGTTTTTGTTTTTTCCAGGCTGCAGCTCTGTCTTCCTAAATGAAGCACGCTCTTCCGCTTCGCTCTGCCCAGCTGTGGCCGGGTATACGGCAATGTCAGGAGTACTCGTCTCCCCGCTCTAATTGCCGCCCAGGCCAACCTTGACTGGCAAGGAGAAAGCCACTGACAGGTTTGGGCTGTGTCCAGACCTCCTCAGACTTTCTGTCAGCCGACTGTTTGACAGTATATGCAAATGCATGCAAATGCGGGGACACTGGCTAACACCTGCAGAAAGTGACCATCCCCGCTTGGGCCCTGCCTTGCCGTAACTGGGGGTTTTGAAATGCGGCTTGGTCGCTCTCTGTCAGTTTATTATGCATTTGTCAGCAGAACGTTGGGCTGATAAAAACGCGCCTCTTTGTCCTGAAGAGCCGCAGAGCTCCATGTGGAACTGAGTGCCAGGGATTGTGAGATGGCTCACGGCCAGCCCTTGTGAGTCCTCCCTCCGTCTCAGGAACCGAGCGGCAGCATCTGAACTCTTGTGGGCTCGCCCGCCTCCAGGAAGGCCTTCTGTTTCCCTGGGTGGAAAGACATAATGTTGGTGGTGAGGCAGCAGAGCGAAAGGCCGGCTCTCTAGCAGCTGGAACTTGGCGACTCGGAGCCGTAGTGTGTCTCGGAGTTTTCAAAAGCCAAAGAAAAATCTGCCCAGGGTGTCAGGGAATTGGAGAGGGGGAGAGGGCCCACCACCTCGGGAAGCGAATGGCCGGCCACACGCACCACCTCCCAACTGTGGGAAGACTGCCAGGCGGTGTGACTCTTGCATCCGCTCTCGCCCGGCCGTGGCGGCTTCCATCTGCTCGGCCTCTGCTGGCCTCCGACGGCCCCTCTCTTTAAGAGATGCGGGGACCGGCCAGTCAGCTGTTACTGCAAAGTTAGTTGTGTGTGGGACCGCGTAGTTTTGAATCTGGCCTCTGCAGAAGGAAGGCAAGGGATGTAACCAGCAGGGCTGCACAATTGAAGACTGGTGGAAAAGTTTCTGGGGCCTTCCTTGAGCCATGGCAGAGGGAGGGGAAGGGCAGGGACGCGGCAGACCAACGGGCTATGTGGTCCTTAGACATCGCCAACCGGACTGGAGAAAGCAGCTCTGTGTGTGTGTGTAGCAGAGCTTTGGTTCTCCAGAAGAGCAAGTCATTTGGGGAGTGGTCGTACAACCCAGAACTTCTCAATCCTCCTACACTCTCTGCATACCCGTTGGAAGGACCTTGAGACAGCGGTGTCTTCTTGTGTGATTTTGGAGACCTGAATATACACAACCCAGATCTAGGACCGTGGTGTCCTGGGTATAGACATATAACCAACTACCTACCAAGCAGGTAGGGCTCGTAATGAGCAGGTCACGGATATCAGTGTTGACTGCGGATCCGAGTAAATTAGACTCCAAAGTGGGTTCTTTTTTTTCCTTAAAGAATCATTTCACCATTCGCGCAACTTAAACCCATCACAGAGTTGCCCGTTCCTTCTTGTTTATGAAGAGAAGTGAAGAATCACAGTGAGGACCCTTAAGATATTTGACTCTCCAGACTTTTTCCTCCAAAAGGAAAAAGTGTATCTTTGGGCTGCTGTTCTGGGACCCGGTGGGAAATTCAAGCGTGTGGCTTCACGGTAAAGATAAGGGTTCCCTGTGTGTGCAGACATTCCTCCAGCGGCCCCGCGTAAAACCTGATGTGTAAGCAAGGGACCCAACAGATTGGGTGAGAGTCAGGCCTTCGTACCTGGTCAACATCTTGTTCTTGACATCGACGCAGTGGTGTTGCCGAGGGCTTGTGGGCTCAGTGGGTTCCCCAGATATTGATTTATTTGGGAGAAAGAGGGCGAGCGAAGCTCAGGAAGGTAGATCAGATAGCTGCTAAGTACCCAGCATTGGGCATCTGCTGCTATGGATAAACCGAGGCACAAAAGCATGGATGAGAACTCTCTCGGTCATGCTGTATATTCAGTTTATCGTTACCAACAAGATCCCGAGCCCAGTCCAAGTTCCACGGAAGCACATACCTTCTGGTAATTAGATCACCCAGTACGTGCAAGGAAAACTCCTGGGGGGGACCAGATAGCCACAGAATATGCACGAGAAAGAAAAAGGTGATCTAAATTAGAATGTAGGAAGCTTCTCGAAGGGACTGAGAGATGATGAGAGCCCCCTCCTATCCGGTCCTCAGTTCCTTTGAATATCCATGAGACTAATATTGTTTGTGGTTGTCATAACATCAGCAAGGAACGAAAGCTGGAATCTCATCAGCTGGAAGGCTGTGGGTGGATTTTTTTTTTTTTCCCAGCCCCAACGCCCGGTATAAAGGTAACTGACTGGGTCCTCCTCTCCCCAGAAAGCCACGGCCAGGGGATCAGTTTTGTTTTACCAACTGGAAAGAGAGTTTCATCACACCCGCTGTAATTCATAACGTAAGGGCACCTCTTCTTCAAGTGAACCCTCTGTTTGCCTTAAAGGAAAAAAAAGGCCAGAAAGAAATAAAATGCCACATACATGAGACCGTTTCGTTTCTCTCTTGCGCGCTCTCTATCTCTTTTAAAAATAAACTTTAAGAACCCAAGGTAGTTGTCTTTAAGCCGCTTTAGTTTCCTTTCAGGGCTGTGCGCACGGTTGTGGTCACTCAGGCAGCAGTAACTTTGAAAAAATGACCCGTCTACACCCAAACAATAACAGAATCCCCCTTTTTATGTTGGAAACGCCCACGGCTTTCTGGGTATCTGCAGACTCCCCACGTAGATGCAACTGTTTGACCAGCCTTCTACTGAACAACTTAATTAAGCAAAAGAAAACGTGTCAGTTTCTGCCAACCTCACAAAAACAGAGCTGTGGGGGTAAAAAGGGTCGGCCGAATTAACCCACATTCCTGAACGGGTTCACTAAAGCGAGGCCTGGCTTTGCAGCAATGCCAAGGGGAGCCGTGCGCTGGATTGCCATTCAGATTTATCAAGACATATTGTTCGTTAGATCATACAGAACACAATTAAAGCACCGATACTTCGGGGCTACCGCTCGGGTGTGAGCTGAGCTTGATTTAAAAAAAAACATCTTGTCACGACACGGTGCCACCATTGACAATCTGCACAGTTACGGAGACAAAACTGTTTTATCCCACCATATGAAAACAGCAAGTTGTTTTTAGTTTTTTCCCCTCGTGGGTATCCTGCCCTCCCTCTCCCGCCCCGTTCCCTCGCCACCAAAGCTCAGGCAATATGCAAAGCGACTGTAGACTCCGCATGCAATTTGTACTAGCCAGACCAAACCCGAATTTAATCCTTTTTTTTTTTTTTTTATCCCATGGGCGGGGGAGTGCCCCTGCCTAAATCCTTCTCTGGAAGCCGAGAAAGCCTAGGCCCCAGGAATCCTGTTTCCTAGCCAATTAAACGTTGGTTGTTTTTTTTTTTTTTCAGGCTTGGGTTTTGATTTTGCTTTCTTTATGTGAAGCCAGGATGGAGCTTAGCGCCCAGCACTCTCGCTGTGTCCCTGCCCCCACTCCACCAACCTTCTCCCCACTGCATCAGAGCCTCCCTGCAGTCCTCAGGAAAAGCGGGGCTGGGGGGGGAGGGGTTGGCAGGGCTGGGGGGGTGGTGGGGGAGGGGGGCTTTCCAGGGGCAGCCAGAGTGAATTCAGAAACATCACCCATCATTTGGGGAGAAATTGGATCAGCCACCAGTTTGGCGTTGAGACCGTGAGATTGCAGTATTTTTATTTTCAATCGTCTCCTCCTCACCCCCGTGTGTGTGTGTGTGTGTGTGTGTGTGTGTGTGTGCATGTGTGTAGCAAGTCATCATGCAGCATTATTTTATGCAGAAAGCATCCCACAGTTAGAATTACATTGTCCCACATTCTGGATGGGGAGACAGACTCGGGTCAACCTTTACTCTCTAGTCTTGCAGGGAAGCCCATACCCCAGGGTCCATGGCTTGGAGGCCTCCAAGCACACACGGACTCTCCCATCCCAGATGCGTGGAAGCACAAACGCTTTTCTGTGGGTCCTGCCTTTCTGAGCCCCCTGCGATGCAAAGAGCCATTTGATTAAGAGGTATTGGTGCTCGATGTCCCCTGCAGGCATCTGGCACGTGGCGATGTTTCCTGAAGATTCCAATGTGGCTCAATTAACAGAAGAGCATATAGGCAGCTTTTGTTTACTCTACCACTTGGAAGAAATACATAGAAGTCTTGCTACACAAGCTGGGCGTAACCTTGCTGGGTGGGCAAGGCCGGCCAGGCAGGAGCCAGAGGAAGCAGAAGCGTAGCCTAGAAGCCTGATTAATGGACCTCTGTGCAGAAGGCCACAGTGGGCAAGGAGCATGAACTCTTTTGTGCACGACACCCGACAGCCCATGATGGCTTTTTCTTCGGATGTTAAAATGGCTTCTCTCTTGAGCTTTGACTCCCCACATAAGGTGGGTCCTCTAAGAGGCTTGACAGATGCTGCCAGGGCAGAAACGTGCCTGGTTGAGACATATACAGTACTCGCAGCCCAAGGAGAGCAGAGAACATCAGTGATGAGATACGATCGGGAGTTTCTATCAGATAATTATCCAGATAGTTCCTCTCTAAAGAATGATTTTGTCCTGAGTACACAGGCTAAAGCCATCAAGACTCAGCACCCATGACAAGAACATTTTAAGGTTTCCTTATATCTACAGAGAATCATCCACCTGTCTCCTTGGGGTGCTCTCAGATCTGGGACTGGCCTATGTTGTTAACTTATTGTTCCCAAATAATTCAGGCCCCAAAGAAGATTTTTCTTTTTGGTCTGAAGGGTGGAGTTTGTCTGGTCGGTACCTCTCACCTCCCCAGAGGTCTCTGTGCTGTCCCCAAATGGTTCTTCTGGGGCCTGAAAATCTGAGCCAAAGAGCCTTAAGTAGGCATAATGCCCCAAGGACTCAGCCTCTCCTCGAGGGCCAGGCATGCCAGCCAGCTGGCCCCTCGCCCTGCCTGCGGCCCCTCCTGGCTTCCGGCTCTTGGGAATGCCTCGACTGTCCCACTCAGTCCTCTGTTGTCTCCACAGAGGGCCCATGGTCACTCTCCCTGCCTCTTACCATTTGGAGTATGGACCCTGGAGCTGGTTATAGGGCTCCCAGTCCCTGTCTGTTTCAACTGCAGTTGACGTACTTTAGGCAAAGTACTTAGTGCCTCTGTACCTCAGTTTACCCATCTGTAAAACTAAGCTCATAATAGGGGCTGGCGTGAAGCTTAAGTTCATCTATGAAAAGGGTTCAAACTGTGCCTGGTGTGTGGTAGGGACTGTTATTATCACTCCTGTTAGTCTTCTAACTCCTTCTGGGCTCGAGTATCACATTATTTATCAGAGCACCTCCATGGGGCACTCAGCAAAAAGCCAGGAGTGAACGATCTCCAATTCTGCTTCCCCTCTGTTTGGCACAGCGTTGGCAGGGGGCGATTTGGCTTGAACACCCTCCTTGTGGTGACATGGGCTGGTTCCCCCGGACATTTTGCAGGTAAGCCAGTGCCAGTCCCTGGAAAGGTTTCCCTTGAGCAAATGGCAGCGAGATGAAGTCTGGAAATGATCGGATCCTTCCTTCGTCTTGCTGGTCCTGCACAGAGGAGGATGGGCCAACTGCCCAGGGCTCTTAGACCCCCCAAGGGACCCAGCCATCCAGCACTGGCCCTCTAACTCCCTCACTTCACTGCTGGGAATGGAGGCCAGAGGCCCAGCGTCTTGGGCCCAGGGTCCCACAGCCAGGGCTGGGACCCGAGGCTGTCTCTTACCCTCCAGCTGTGTGTTTTTCCTGGGTACCATCATCGCATCCAAAGAGGGAGACAGCAAGGCAGCATTCAACACATCGTTACAGTCATGCAAGCGTCTCCTTTCATGAGTCCATGGCGTGACTTTCAGGCTTGAAACCATCTGGAGGGAGTTGAATATACCGCTCCAATCCAAAGAAAGACTCCACTACCGTCCTGCCCAAGTGCATTCTTGGGTGTGGAAAGAAAGTCGCCAATGCCAGGAGGCAGAGGGACACACACACACACACACACACACACGTGCACACACACACTCACAGATAAGGCTCTCAGCACAAGGACCCTCAACCGCTCTGCCCCACCCCCGAGCCCAGCCCCCCCTGCGCCTGGATTTGTGGCTGGGAGGTTCCCTGACACGCCTGAGCTTGATGGGAGCCTCTTGTTGGGTGAAATTTATGACCGGGCACTTCCTCGGGGAGACTTCCCACGTCGAATTGTCCAACATTTCTGACCTTACAGCCCCAAACAAGGGAAGGGTGGGGAGGGGAGGGGCGGGAGGGCAGAGAAAGTAGGCAGAGGGAGGCACCACTTGGCCAGATGTCCAGGAGCCGGACTGCGCAGATGCCTGAGTGACATCCTGTGTGGCAGGCGCCGCCGCCGCCGGGGTGCGGGGACCAGGGTCGCCAGGGCACCCTGCTGGCGCGTGGGGTCTGCTGTAGGGTGAGGCCCGCCTCCCTCCACCTGAGTGACATTCGGTGGCCCCCGGGAACTTTGCAGATGGGCCCGACCCTGGACGAGTGAGGACCTGCCCTGGCCCAGGTTGTTGCTTGTCCCACACGCCCCAGAGATGCCCTGGGCGGAAAGAATTGCTGAAGGTGGCGGAGACGCGTGGGTTTGCTGGTTATCCGCCTTTGGTGTGCTCATTCTGTAGACGCCGCTGCATCTGCAAATTCTATTGGGATAGTGTTTTCACCATCTAGTCCCTTCTTTGGCCAGAACAAAGTCCCCAATCCTTTGAGGGGACTGTCACTGCTACTCTTTCTTTCCTCCCATTAGGGGGAGGATAGAATCATCTAGAAAAGCCCCTTAGATCGCAGCTTCTCAAACATGGCTGCTCACTGGAATCACCTGGGGAGTTAAAATACTGATGCTGCCCCCCCCATCCCCAAAGAGTCTTCTCTAACTGGTCTGGGACAGGCCTGGCCCCTGGGTTTTAGAAGCTCTCCTGCTAGTCTCATGGGAGGCAGGGTTTGAGAGCAGCCAGCTCAGTTCCTCCCAGTCAGCCACCGGCAGCTTCTGGAAAGTGGGCTCACCTCCAGCCTTCCCCATGCAGATTTCAAGATGCAATGGGAGAGAGACAGGTTGCTTAGGATGGGGAAAGGGCTGGATAGTGAACAGGACAGAATAATGTTTTGACTAGGGACTCATGTAAACTGGGCACCATTTACTAAAATAAAATTGAGCTAACCAAATGTTGTTTATTATGCGGGGGGGGCGGGGGGCAGTTCCCATTCCCCATGGGCCCTTACTCAGATGACCCACCAGCTTCCGGCTCCTGCTCTGTGGCCCCGCTGCTTTGGGGATAAAGACGCACACCCTGCCCTGCAGCGAGGGGTCCTCCCCAGTCCCACTGGGGACCCGTGGGCCGGCGGCCACACTGCGGGGCTCTCGGTCCTTCGTTCACTCCCTGCTCCTTCCTGGGTCAGGCCTGCATACAGCAGCACGCTCTGCACGGAATTTTTTTTTAAAGATTTATTTATTTATTTTAGAGAGTGAGAGAGAGTGGGGGGAGGGGCAGAGGGGGAGAGAGAGAGAGAATCCCAAGCAGACCCCCCTTTGAGCACAGAGCTGGATCCCCGGACCGTGAAATCAGGACCTCAGCGGAAATCAAGAGTTGGCCGCTTAAAAGATTGAGCCAGCCAGGCGCCCTCTGCGGGGACAGCTTTTATGCACCTTACTCCCCACCCCCACACCCCAACCCGCAGAGCACGTGCACCCCACCTAGTTGACGCCTACTCATTCTTCATCATGTATGTCAGGCATCGCTGCCCTAGAGCACCCCTCAGACCTCCCAGACCACGTGAAATCTTCCTGTGTGCTCGCTGTCCTGGCACCGTTCCCACAGTATGCTCTGTAGCTGGGCGAGCGGGAAGTCTTCAGACCAGAGCCCCTTGAGATGAATAGACTCGGTCAGGAATAGCCTAACATTGTAGAAACATGATGCTATTAGTGCATTTAGATTAAAGCTGACATCCACGTTATTCTTACTTTACCCTTCTGGGTACTCAGCATAGCATCCCTGGGAATGTCAGTGTCCTCAGTGAGGATGTCCTTCTAGAAAACACAACGCAGAGGGTAGCACATTGTCTCGCGTCTCCCAAGGACAGGGCTCTGCCTCGGGGCCAGTGTTCTCCCACAAAAGGGACCGTGGATGAACCTGTGCATGCACGGGGTCAAGGTACGTCTGGAGATTGGCTCCCCTTGGCTGCACTCACCACCTTGTCCCCGTGAACCAGGGACTGTCCTGGTTCAGCCCTCAGCCGCAGGCAGACAGATCTGTGTACAGTGCCTATTATCATCTTCCATATGCTCTATGATGTGGGGAGGAAAAACCCAACCTTAACCTTAACCTTTATCCCCTTTTAATTTTGAAAGAGGCAAAGTGCTGTTGGAGGTGGGGGGGGTGGGCTTCCCTTTGTGTCATCCCTCTCCTGGCTCATCTCTAAGGGCTCTGGAAGGCAGCTGTGAAGACCTTTCTTTAAAAAAAAAAAAAAGTTTTGCCTTTTCCCATTGTGGCAACAATCCATCATCATGGCAGACCCTCCAGTCAACAAAGGAAATGTAAAGAAAGAAATTAAATTCACCAAGAATTCTGCCCCCTGGTGTTGATGGTGATGGGGCTGATGATAATCGGCATTACCGAGAGCGTGTGGGTCTAGCACTCCTCTAAGCTTTTGACATTCATGAGCACATTGAATCTTCAAAACCACCCCGCCCTGCAGATGAGGCAACAGACGCACTGGGTATTTAAAATAAGCTGCCCTCGGCCTCAAAATCGCCGCTAGATTTCCACGCCCACGTGTTTGAGTACTACCCGTCAGGCCTCAAAGTAGCAGAGAACCACTTTGGGTCTTAGCCTTCAGCAGCTCCTAAGTGAATGTCCCCTCAGGGCACTGGTGTCCTTTGGGCTACGCCTGAGTGTCCTAACGAAAAGTGAACGCCAGTGGCCCTTGTCCCCGACGCGTTGCCCATCTGGCAAGCAAAGAGCGCTGTTTTCCTTGTTCAGTTTTACATCTCCGCTCCCTGGTTTTCTTCTTCAATCCTTGCCACACTTACATGCTCAAATATAACATTACGTGGTATCGAATTTGATGCCACACAGCATGTGTAGTATGTTTCGGGGTTTGTGAACGTGTGTTTCGTGGGCTTCCACACGGTACACCTTGACTTCCCGGCGGTGTCTATTCCCCCTCGTAGGAGGGTCACAGATGGGGCCTCATCTCAGGGCCTGGAGGGTCTCTGGGCTGGTCCTCCTGCTTCCTCGGTCCTATGCGGCCACCCGGCCACCTGCCAGGCCTGAGGAACAGGAGGACAGCTGTCGGTCCCAGCAGAGTTATGGAGGCCTGGGCATCTTCACGTCCCCAGCCCTCCCGCTCCTACTTGAGATTCTTTGCCCCTCCCCGGGCACCCCAGGCCACAGGCCGAGGTTAAGATCCTGCCCCTGTTCTGTTGTTCTCAGTGGGCACTGTCTCTGGGCCCCCTCCCTGGCCCAGATGACAGTACTTAGTGACCTTTCACACGAGCTCTTCAGGCCTTTGTGCTGAGCGATTGGTCCTCCTGCTCCTTCTGTGGGAGGACACAGATGAGGGCATTACAACTGTCAGCGCTCGCAGGGGCAGGAGTGATGAGCCAACAGGGACAGACAGCTCTCTGGAGAAGCCTGCAGCTAAAGGGGCCCTTCTTCCCGTCCTCCAGGGTGATCCCAGCCTTCTAGTGTGTGTGCATGAGTGTGTATGTGCACCCATGTGCGCATGTATGTGTGCATGAGTGTACGCACGTGTGTGTGCACGTGTGCATGCCTATGTGTATGTGTGCATGAGTGTGTGCATCTGTGTATGTATGAGTGTGTGCGCCCGTGTGTGCATGTATGTGTGCACATGCATGTGCACCGTGTGTGCCTACGTGTATGTGTGCATGAGTGTGCGTACATGTATGTGTGTATGAGTGTGTGTGCATGAGTGTGTGCACCCATGTGCATGTATGTGTGCATGAGTGTATGCACGTGTGCGTGTGTGCATGCCTATGTGTATGTGTGCGTGAGTGTGTGCATCTGTGTATGTATGAGTGTGTGCGCCCGTGTGTGCATGTATGTGTGCACATGCATGTGCACCGTGTGTGCCTACGTGTATGTGTGCATGAGTGTGCATACATGTATGTGTGTGTGAGTGTGTGTGCATGAGTATGTGCACCCATGTGCATGTATGTGTTCATGAGTGTACGCACGTGTGCGTGTGTGCATGCCTATGTGTATGTGTGCGTGAGTGTGCATATGTGCATGTATGAGTGTGTGCACCCGTGTGTGCATGTATGTGTGCACATGCATGTGCACTGTGCGTGCCTATGTGTATGTGTGCATACATGTATGTATGAGTGTGTGCATGTATGTGTGCATGAATGCATGTACGTGTGTGTGCACGTGTGCATGCCTATGTGTATGTGTGCGTGAGTGTGTGCATACGTGTATGTATGAGTGTGTGCACATGCATATGCACTTGTGCGTGCCTACGTGTATTGTGTGTATGTGCACCCGTGCGCATGTGTGTGTGTGCGGGCATGCATACGTGCATGTGGGGGGGCGGTGAGTATTACCTGCCTGTGGCCAGGTGTTGGTTCTATTTCCCGAGTGGACGGGTCCCCACTTACACAGTGGAGACTGGCTCTGCCCCCGAGTAAGTAGCTATTCTAATTATATATGCATAGAAGAAGCAGCCGCAAGGAGACACATCTAAATGTGAAGGGTGGCTGTCTCTGGAAAGTGGGATTGCACATGCTACACGTCTTCTTTTTCTGTTTCAGTATTTGTTTGCACTGCACACGAACCTGCCTAATCAGGTTTAATCAGAAAGAAACGAAATATTGTTTTTTTAAAAATGCTCATCTATATTCTGCCTGCGTTCTAATGACGCCAGAAATTTCCTCTCCGCCTATACTGTTTGAAAATGAAAGAACTGCCGCTGTTCTGGAAACCCAGGATGGATTGATTATTTGAGAGGGTGTTTCTGACCTGACATCCCCCTCCGCCTTCAGGTGACTTCGGAAAGGGCCGAGAAAGGACCTGGGGTTCGCTGTGCCACCACCCAGGCGATCAAGGGGAAGGAGGGCATGTTGTGTCTGCCTCACTCTTCCTCTGAATAATCTAGCAAGTTTTCTTTGGTTTGCCACCCCTCCTGGCAAGTTGTAACTTGGCGCTCTGTACTAGAGAATGAGCTAGGAGGTCCCCAGGCGAGGGTAGACGATGCAACTGTGACGCCTTTTGTTGTCATGCCCTTGCCCCCCAGTCAGCTCCATCCCATTGTGCCCAGGCCAGAATTGCACCTCTGCCCAAAGGCACCCCGGAGAAGTGGGGGGGGCATCTGATGGGGGTCGACTTCCACTTCCGGTGAACGAAGAAACATCCGTCCGTCTGCTGTAGCAAACAGCCGTTGGAAACTACAGTGTGTTTTGTTCACGTCCGTCTTGCGCATTTTCCTCCTCCTTCTCAGCGGAGGGGCGTCTTGCAATGAACTGGAACCAAAGAGTTTGGCTTGAAGGGTCTGAGTGAAATAGGGCAAGCCTCCTGCTGGGGGCTGTTTTCCTCTGTCACCGTTGAGGCCAGCAAGTCATCAAGGTGTTCCACACGCCAGTCTGTCCCACTGCGGGGCGTTCATTTAGGGTGATTGCCCACTGCTCCAAAGTGAGCCCCGCACGATTCCACCCTGCTTTATCCAAGGAGCCAGGACTCGATTCAGCCGCTTGCTCAGAGACTCGTTCCCTGCCAGCCTTTGCCCTAAATCTTGTCGGGTTGAAGTCAGATCGCAGCCCATTCACAGATGATCAACCTATTCTCCAGGAGGACGAATTCAAACTCAGATGCCTCTGTTACCACTCGGGGGCAATGAGGAAAGGGAGACAAAGTCTCCAAAACCCGAGATCAGACTTGGGAGCCCTTCGAACGCCCAGCTCAGCTGCGCATGGGGATGGGGGTGGGGCAGGTCCGGGCGAGCCTTGGCTTCATTTTGGCCGCAGGAAACCACATCTTAAAATCACTTACGAAATGTTCAAATCCTCCCCAAAACATAATTCTTTTGCAAAAATATTTTTTCCGATTGCAAAAGTAATTCTTATTAATTATTTAAAAAAAAAAATCAGTAAGTACTGGAGTGCCTGGTTGGCTCAGTCCACAGAGCCTGCGACTCTTGAGTTCAAGCCTCACAATGGACGCAGAGATTACTTTAAAAAAAATCAGTAAGTATCAAGAAAAAAAGTAAAAATCAACTCAAATCCCACCACCCAGAGACAAACACAGTTAACATTTTCCCCAGGCATTACTCTCCCTCCACACACACAATTAGATATACTTAAGCTCATATTATAAATGAATTCTAGAAACTGTTCAGCAATATATTATGGCTTCCTTCTCTGACTCTCGCTCTCTAATCAACTAATGCTCCAGATTGTTATTTCAGATTATTTCAGGTTATTTCAGAATCAGATCATTAAAATGGCTGTGTAGTATTATATTGTAAGTTCACAGCAAAATTTGTGAAACTCATCCCATAAGGATGACCATTTTGGTCAGTTTCTATTTGGTTTTAATATTAAAAGCAACTTTGTGATGACTATCTTGTTACATAAATCGTCAAGCCCTTATGCTGCACCTCCTTAGAGTAAATTCTTTGAAGAAGACTTGCTTGCTCAAGGGGTAAGGCCATCAATCATTTATAAAACATAAGAACATACAATATCTAACATATACATTATATAGCATATGTTACAACATAATTATGATATATGTAACTATAAATTATGTGGAATTATTTTTCACATAAAATTTATATGTAATTATTTTACAAACAATTATATATAATATAATAAATATAATATAATTACATATAATTATACAATATAATAAGTATAATAAAAAAATATATATATAAAATTTGCTAGAGACTTTTATGAACCCAAAAGATTTAGATGTACTCAATCCTTGGGCAGCGAAGAGAGGTAATCATGTCTTTTAGACACTATACTTAATTTTTTCACTCAAGTCATGGGTGCTTGAAATTCCCTAGGGATCCACTGACGAAAAGTGACTCTAAACCATGCAGCAGGTTTATAACCTGCCAAGTCTTGAGAACTTTCTTCAAGATGGGGAGCGAGAAACAAGCAAGCCTTCAGTAACAAAGAAGGAAGGAGGGACTAGCTTATATTGAAATAGTACTTGCTTGGACCCCAAGATAGTAACGCAGATCTATGTCTGAGTACCGGGGTGGCTGCCTTTCACATGAGCTAAGTTCGGACCTCAAATGTAAAATTCCCACAATGATGGCGGATTAAAAAAAAGTAAGACGCTGGGTTATTCTCTCCGACATTGTTTTGTTTTGTTTCTTCTTCTTCTTCTCCTTCTTTTCCTCCTCTTCCTTCTTCTTTCGACACCAATCGGATTATAACTACTCTGTTCTTATGACCTTTTGCGCCTTTTTTCCCCATAATTTGAAAGAATCAAAAATTCTAGCGTCCCTGAATAAATACAATTCTGTGCTCCTTCTTACTGACTAAATGCAATGGGGGGAAGAAATACAGTGAGTGTTCACAAAAACGGTGAAGAATAGAAAATTGTTTAAGTGGCCAAAGAAACTTTATCCTATTGTGCGGCGGGCCAAGCTATGCCAGCTATATGTAAATGTAAGCAGTGGCCTGTGTTCATGTGTCCACTTTGAAATTGCCATCTGAATTTAATTCTGCCTTTGTGATTAAATCAGGCCATTACGTTTAATCTCACTTAATAGTAAGAAACGTCCTTTGTTGTTTTCTATAGGCAACATATTCTGCCCCTAACATATACAGCTTGGCATTCACACTTTGCTATTAATCCCCGATGGTTGATAATTGCTTCATCTACAGGCCCTCTGTCCAATTCACAAGGGGCTGATTGGAACTATTCTTCCCCTATACATTAATGCACTGTTTGGGTCTTGCTTCTTTGGCTCAGTGAACCCCATCAAGCTGTCCACATTTTCTGGGCATGTGGGCGTATTGTGAGATGTTAAATTAAATTCCGTGTTGACCCCCCTACACACCAGAATCTATTAGCCCTTGCAACTTAGCTGATTGACAAGTGGGACTACTTTTCCACTCAAAATCCCGCAATAAAACAACAACAACAACAACAGGCGGTGTATTTTGTTTCTAGGCAAAGACGGGGGTCTTCTTGCTGCGGTCTTGCTATGTACATTTTTGTGACCACCGCAGGAGTGACTACGTTATTGCCACGATGCTACTTTGCGCATCTGCCATTTGTCTGTGTCCAGGAAAAACATTTGTCCGTTTCCTGATTTCTCTGGGAAAAGTGATCAGACCCACAAAAGTACTGTCCATGGCTTCGGGTTTTGAAATTCTTTTCACCTTGATTCTTCCCCTCCAAAATATTGTTTTAGGCGATGAGACTTAGGGCTCTCTCCACCTGATATCGGTCCCACAAACTGCTCAGCCAAAGAGCTCTGAGGGAAAAATACCAGTTGGTGGAACAGCCTTCCGTCTTTCCTCTTCTCATGAAAGGTAACAGATACGGCTAATGTTAATATTAAGCTTTGCAAAGAAAAGACGCTCTCTTTTCTGTCACCCATTCATTAGCTGGGCAGTAGTTGCTAAGCTTTGCACTGTGCTAATTTAGGAATACTATCATTATCGAGTTGACTTCGTGGTTCCGAAGTAGTATTAGCTGCTTGTGTCTAATTCACACGAAGCACAGATAGTACCTGGAGACTGAACAGTGGCTGTGGCATCTCTATGAGCCCTCTGGTTCTGCAAATAGTGTCGCCGGGCTTTAGACCATTTCAGCCTCCCTGCTGCTCTTGGGGCTCTTGGGAACGCCATATCCCCATTGAGAACTTTGTTTTCTGATTATGAGCGACCTCATAAAAATGATTTTATTTTCGTGTAATCTGTAACTCTGATGTATAGAGCACAGACTTACGTGAGTCATCATTACATAAGAGTAACTATATACTCATCACAGACAGATCCTAAAAGTTTAAAAAAACTAAAGAAAAAGTAAAAACCATTCCAAATCCTTCAGATATAGCTGCTGTTCTCAATTTGGTATGTTTTCTAGATACACTTTACATCTGTAACTTACCTGTGAATAAACTCAGTGTGTATAAAAATACATTCACAGAATTTTTTTTAACTTCCAAAGGAGGGTGCCTGGGTGGCTCAGTCAGTTAAGCATCTGCCTTTGGCTCAGGTCATGATCCTGGAGTCCTGGGATCAAGTCCCGCATCGGGCTCCTTGCTTAATGGGGAGTCTGCTTCTCCCTCTGCCCCTCACCCCACTCTCAGCCTCTCTCTTCTCTTTCTCTCTCTGAAATAAATAAATAAAATCTTTAAAAATAAATAAATAAATAAATTCCCAAAGTATGCTATTTCCATAGTAAATGTTACATGATTGAGCACCGAGGAATGTGTGCCTCAAAATGAAGAGGTAATCTTATTTGTTAAATAAATTTTTCATTTTGAAATTATTTTGATTAATTAATTTTTATTGAAGAATCAAATAAAATACAGTATCCTATTAGTTTGGGGGTGCAATATAGATATTTTATATATATATATACATTACTTATATGCATGTACATGTGGTTACTACTACTAAATCCAGTTGCCATGTAGAATAATTTCAGATTTTTAGAGAAGTTGCAAAGCTAGTAGAGAGCTCTCCTATAACCCTGACCGAGCTTCTCGCTTGTTAACATTGTATATAACCACGGTATATTTGGCACAATGGAGAAACACACGCAAATTTTTAAAAATACAGTTAGAAGCATAGTTTCTTAATCTGTTTAGTTTATCATATAAATAAATACTCTGCTATGTTATTACTTGTTTACCATATAAAAAAATATTCTCCTACCTCATTAAACATTCTTGTAAAATGTCATTTTAATGTCATTTTAAAAAAGATTTTATTTATTTATTTGAGAGAGAGAGTGAACACAAGCAGAGGGGTGGGCGGAGGGGCAGAGGGAGAGGGAGAAGCAGGCTCCCGGCTGAGCAGGGAGCCCCATGCAGGGCTCCATCCCAGGACCCTGGGATCATGACCTGGGCTAAAGGCAGATGCTTCACACAAAACCACCCAGGTGCCCCTAATGTCATCTTTTTTCAAAAGAGGAAACTAAGGTTGTAAGTATGCTTATTCAATGTGTTAGGTTCTGGCTTCAATTTTGGTCGTGTACAATCAGAAAGCTGCTTCTAGAGCTCCAGTGACAGGGGTAGGGGGTGGGGGAGCATCCTCTGCTGAGAAGCTTTACCCAGGAGCACCCCTACCCTCCAACCTCCAATCCCCCCCGTCCCCGTGCCCTCAGCAGGGTCCACTCCACGTCTCACAGGAGCATCGGCAGTGGGGCCTGGGCTCCGCCTCTGCAAAGGACATTCTTTGTGCGAGCACAAGGAGTCCAGGTGTTATCATTTCTAACCCTTATTTTCAAATGACATAGGAATACATTCTCACTAGAGAAATTGTAGAAAAGATACATAAAAAGAAGCAAGAAGAAGCGCTAACATAGCCTCCCAGAGAGGGCGGTTAAACCACCCCCAACGGGACCCGTATTTGGGGTCACACTGTTTTGCAATAGACTTTTTCACTTCTATCATGACCATTTTCCCTTAACAGTTAATATTCTTTTAAAAAAATTCCCCCAATGACTTCATGGAATGCTATCCCAGAACTTTGCTGCAATTAAAATTAACCCCATCTCATATTTTTGGGCATTTTAGGATGGTTTCCAGCTTTTTCTTGTTATAAAGGGTACTGAGATCTTTTTTCTATTATATGATTTTTTCCTATTCTTTCATATTTATATTTTCTTATTGTACTATTTTTACTAAAATATGAATATAACATAATATAATGATGAAGTGTAACTAAGTGACACATCATTTTCTTTCCCCAGGAAGACATCGTCAAAAGTAGAATTAATGAGTGAGATCAAGGTGGCCCAGTTGCAGCTTTTCCGAGTGGTGTTTTGCAAAAGCTAGAGAAAACAAACAAACAAACATTGAATTATACCGCTTTTGGTGGGGAACCCGCTGTGGAAGTGCGATTCTCAGAAGAAAAGAGGAAACCCTCACCATGGTTTGGGTGATTCACTGATTAGAAGTTTCTGTTTAGTCAACTGTGTAGCTACCCAGGGCTCCCACACAAGGAGATGGGTGTGCACACAGATGGGGAGCTGAGCACGGACGCCGACACCGAGGAACCGAGGAACCGCCCAGGACCTAGCCAAAGGGAGATCAAAAGAAATGCAAGGAAGTAGGATTAAGCACGAGTTGTCATTTGGTGGGTCAACAATCGTATTGCTTGAGTGCTCAGAAAGCACGAGAGCACGGTAAAGCAGTTGTAAGTGACATTCAACTGCTCACTTCCTCGTGCAGGACCGGGATTCGGCGTTGCAGGAGATACTGCTGTGTTGCTAGCTCTCGATTTCGGTAGAGTTTTGAGCTGGATGCCTGTGTGAGCTTATAATCACTGATTGTATCTGCATTACCCATAATGCAGATGACACCGCTGTCTCATGGAGTGGGAGTTGGTGATTTTTCGTTTTAGTTTACTTTACACCAAGATGGGGGATTAGATACATGATTTAAAAAAAAAGTACTTCTAGAGCATTTACCAGATATAAAAAAAAAAAAGAGAGAGAGACTTTAAGACGTTCGGCTGGAAAATAGAAAAAAAGAAGCTAAAAATATCTCAGTTTCCAACTGACTTATTCTAACACTGTCAATTAAAAATAAAATTCACCAGGGCTATGAAACTACCGCCCCCTGGACTTGGAGTCGATTTCAAGCTGTCTGCATGATGCAAGATCTGTGATCTTTTCAGCTCTTACCTCTCCTTTCTGGAAGGAAGAAGCCAGACAGTGAATGTCTTAGGGGTACATGAAAAGAGGTGTCAGGAAAACAGAACAACTAATGACAAGGTCACCCAGTGTGAAGATGAGAACTCCCTCGGGGACCCACGTGGCACTGTGTCACTGGCCCTTCTGTGTTTGAAGCATGAGTGCTTTTCATTTCTTTTGCGTTCTGGAGCCCTGGGTATTCCTAGGCAATATCCTAACCTCATCTCTTTATTTCAGGGCATCGAATCACTAGCCAGAGGAGCTATTGGTACCGGGCTCAACATTTAAATTCCAGCAGAGAGGTTCCTTAGGAAACTGGGCAATTGCTTAATTTCTAGCATGATTTTGTCCTTATCTGCGCACACGATCAGAGCATGAGATGGGGACTGCTTTTTGTTTCCTCAACTCTGAGAACTTCCCTGCCTCTCTTTCTCTGCCCACCTCTGTCCCACTTTCCTTTCCTTGTCCCCTTCTTGTGTTCTTTCAGGGTTTGCCCTGCAAAAGGCACAGAGGAGGGGAGAAGGGAGAATTAGATCTGCGCAGGAGAGGGAGGGCGCCTGTGCCCGAGTGATCAAGGGAGGCGTCAGGGAGGGAGGCACGTTTGAGCCAAGTCCTGAAAGGTTTGTAGGATTGTGGCAGACGGATGAGGCCAGGGACACTGAGGCTGACAGGCTGGTGGGAGGAAGTGGCCAAGATGTGGGTGGCGGGGAGGGAGGGGTTGGCGAGGCTGGTACCTAGAGGTGAGGGAGGACTAGGGGAAGAGCGGGCCAAGGAGCTGGGAATTCTGTGTTTTTGGCACTCGAGCCTGCAGGGATATGGCTCATCGGCCTGACAAATGGTAATGAAAAGCTCTCAGCAGAACGCAAAGCACACGTATTGGCCAACACATTTGCATTTTTGAGGCACTCCCAAGCTTTCTATGGCAGGTGGAGAAACTACCAGCCAGGTGTATGCGTTAGCCGCACGCGTCACCCAAACACAGCCTTACGTATACCCGGATAAAACACCGCACTTCCACCCAGCTGGGAGATGATATGTAAGACAAACCTTCTCTATCATGAGCCTGTGTGTATTATTGAAATGACATTGTGTGATCTAGTCTGCTTTTGTGATGTAAATAACATCTGCTTCCCTAAAGAAGCTTTCCTTCCGGGGGCCCCATAGGGACTGGGAGTCCCTGAGAAGTGATATGACCAGACCCCAAATGAGAGCTGGGGGTGGGATCTCAAGGACCTCACAGGCCTGTGGTGAGCTGCACGAGCCCCTCCCACACCTGGCCTGAGTGAGATCAGTCTTCAGAGTAAGTGTGTGTGTGTGTGTGTGTGTGTGTGTGTGTTTACCGGCCAACAGCTCAACAGTGAGCACTGTGCAGACCCCAGGTTGCAAAGTGAAACATTTGAGGCCAGCTGGGTTTGGAAGTCGACATATCTTTCCCACAAGTGCTACACCTGCAAACTAACCTTTGTACCCACAAACCAAAGCGATTTATTGTCGTCTCTGTAATCCCTGTGAATCTCCGGGCAAGATAGGAAAGCAGCATTGGGCTCTCTTATTAAAAGGGAGCTGGCCGAAAAATAAAAATGAGCAAACTGGCACTAACTTTCTCCTTCTTTTTTAGTGTCTACACCGTGCGGCGAGGCACCGTGGCTCCCTACCCCACCGGGGAGCATTTTAGCTGTTGTTGGCTGAACCTGTTATAGATATTCCCAGGGTGATTCCTTGCAAACAGGCTCGCAGCTTGGAAGGCAGCATCCATCCACCCCTCTGCACGGAGCTGAGGTCATTGCAGAGGGCTTTGGAGGAGTCCCAACTTTTGCTTTGTGAAAAAGAAGGATCCGTAATTTTTATATGCACTCTCTTAACCAAACCTCCCTCAATCTGCCGCACCTTCTGCTGGCCTCAGCATCGCTGGGCATCCCAGGTTACCCCGTGGTGGATGCCTCCGTAAGTAAGACCCAAGACTGGCTTTATGACTTTGATTCAATACTGAAGAGTGTTAAGTCACAAAGGGAAGGAAGGAAGGAAGGAAGGAAGGAAGGAAGGAAGGAAGGAAGGAAGGAAGGAAGAAGGAAGGAAGGGAAGGGAAGAAAAACTGAGTTTAAATGTTGGAGAGACAACCCGGGTTTACGGTTTAGCAAACCAGTTTTGTCCTAGAGTATCAGTAAGAAAGTGAAAGTGAGGACTGATCACTTCGGCTTATGTAATATACCACCTGTTTATCCATCAACCCGGGTTTACGGTTTAGCAAACCAGTTTTGTCCTAGAGTATCAGTAAGAAAGTGAAAGTGAGGACTGATCACTTCGGCTTATGTAATATACCAACCTGTTTATCCATCAACATGGGGATGATTTCAGAACCTCAAGACAGAGGCACAGTTTAAAGGGATTGCTGTTCTCAGCTCCAGTCCACTTGCTCCTTTAGAGCGTGGGTGGCAAACCCAAAGACCCCAAAGACTAGGTGAGGGGCTGGGGTAGCTGAAAGGGGTGGTGGAGACCGCTGTCTCAGCTCTAACTCACAGGGCCATGCAGAAACTGGGCTAGTGTGGCCACATCTGTCGGATTTTTCTTTTTCTGGATAAAGATCTGGATTTGTACGTGAGGTCTCCTGATTTTCAACTGCTGGCAACCACGAATTTATTTAAAACGGCAAACAATACGTATCTTCAGCTGCCTTCACCCCACGGGCCTCCTCTGGTTTAGAGGCTAGTGAAGACTTACACGCAGAAAGGTCATTGAAATGGAACCTTTTTGAATTGCAGTTACGCCGCACCGTGACCCAGTCTTTCTCAATCAGGTGGGCTCACCTGTGGAGTTTCAGAAACCGTATACCTGCCCAGCATACACGCAGACTAAAGTTCTTTGGGAGCGAAACCTAGCCATGTACCTGATTTTTTAAAAATTATTTTTATTGTGGTAAAATATCCATCATATAACATTTACTATCATAACCATTTTTAAGTGTAGAGTTCAGTGGTTTTAAGTACATTCGCACTGTTGTGCAAACATCACCACCATCCATCTCTAGACTTTTTCATCTTCCCAAACTGAAACTCTGTCCCCATTAGACACTAACTCCCCATCCCCCAGCCCCACACCAGCCACTGGCAAGCACCATCCTACTTTCTATCTCTGTGAATTTGACCCCTGTACGCATCTCATCTAAGTGGAGGTACAAGAGTGTATCCGACTTCTTTCACTAAACATCGTATTTCCAGAATCATCCACATTGTTGTAGGCATTGGAATTTACTTCCATTTTAAGGTGAAAATTATACTGCATTTTGTTATCTATTTATCTATGGACAGACATTCAGGCTGCTTCTACCTCTTGGCTATGGTGAACAGTGCTGCTGTGGGCATGGGTTTATAAATATCCGTTCAGGTCTCTGCTTTCAATTCTGGACATGCCAGTTTGTAAAAGTCCACTGATGATTCAGAATTCCGTTCTAGACTCTACTCAACCTGGCAGATAAGGCATTAGCTAAGGGAGATTGGCTAGCTCTTCAGATCAATGGGGAGGCTGAGGAACTGGGCTCAGGGGTAACTGGGACAAGCAAGATCCTACCACAGGAACAGTCTACCTTTGATATTACCACTGGACACTTGCCGATGCCCCAGCTGGATTCCCCTACCGGACTCCAGAGCCCTGCTACACCAGCCTCCACACCACTGAATGCTTGCGATGGCCGTACCACAGCACAGACTCCCTAAAAAGCCCCCGCCCGTCCATTGCAGCCCCTAGATGCAACGTCCCGGGCAGGGACATCTGACTGACCTCGCTTACACCATAAGCCCAAGCTCTGGGTGCTCACGACCAGGGAGAGGGAATATATGGGAACTGGGCTTTCCTGGGTGGCAGTGGGAGCCTTCCCCTCCACGTGTCTGGAGACTGAGTAGGAAGAGGATTCCTAATCAGTGCTAAGCTGGAGCAGAACATGCAGGCCTCTTCCCAGCCCCAGGTTCAGGGACATCTCAGGGGTAGCTTGGAATGAGCCATGGTGGGAGTATTTACACCATGGAAAGGAGTGAACACAACACATCAGGGCTTTGTTTTCTTTCTTTCTTTCTTCCTTTCTTTTTCTTTCTTTCTTCTTTTTCTTTTTTCCCCGGAGGGCCAGTTTGAGAGCATACCAATGGTTTGTATACCAGATAGCCCAAGTAACATGCATCAACTATCCAGGGGAAATAACTAGTAATTTATGCAAATTAGTCACGGAACTGAGTTGAAGGAAGGGAGAGAGAGCATGAGCAAGTGTGCGAGTGCCCACGAAGTCTGGATGTATATTGGCAGGTGCAAAGACAGCTGAGAACAGTGCCATCCAATGGAACATAATTCAAGCTACATGTGGGTACGGGATCTTTCTGGGCACCGGGGCGGCTCAGTGGGTTAAGCATCTGCCTTCCACTCAGGTCATGATCCTGGGGTCCTGGGATCCAGCCCTGCATTGGGCTCCCTGCTCAGCATGGAGTCTGTTTCTCCCTCTTTCTCTCTCTCTCCCTCTGCCCCCGCTTGTGCTCATGCTCTCTCTCAAATATATAAACAAAATATTTTTAAAAAAATCTTTCTTTCACTTTTTATTTTTATTTAAAGAAAGAGCTGCAGGGCTGGCCAAAGGAAAAAATAAAATAAAATCGCAAAAGCACATCACTTGTCCTCGTTCATTTTACTTTCCAAATGTCTCCTGTGCCTTCAGTCTAAACATTCTCTTAAAGTGCCCAGACCTAACCTTACACTTTTTATATTTTCAAATACCCAATTTTTTGGTATTTTAGGTATTTCAAATACCCAATATATTTTTCACTTTCTTCTCTACGTGTATGGTTATACGTAATGCTAAATTTTCTAGGAGCCACATTAAAAATGAAAATAAACAGGTAAAATTAATTTTAATAATTTATGTAACCAATCTATCCAGAATATTTCCACTTCAGCATATGATCAATGTAAAATCCTTAAGGGGATAGTTCACATTTTTCCCCCTTTATCCTAAGTCTTCGAAATCCAGTGTGCGTTGTGCACCTGCAGCCTATCTCAGCTCAGTAGCCATGTCTCAAGCCCAACGGCTACGCATGACCAGTGGCTGCCATATTGGACACTGCAGGCTGAGAGCAGTTCAAGAACGGTGAACCGCAGTCTTTGAACCATCCCCCAGGGTGGCTTATGAAGGACAGAGGTGTTCCTCTCTTACAGACGTGGAAACCAGAAATCCCGAAGTTGCAGAAAAGCGAGTTTTGTGTGTATCTGCCATCCTTTGATTGGTTGATTCAGGTCGAGGGCGGGTCACTTAATACAGATCCTCTCTTATGAACGAATCATAAGTATTGCTAAAGATGTTGAATACAACCTTGAAAACATGAACATGTGTGGAGTGAGCGGGGAGGAGACAGGACTGCTGAGTCCCCTGTGCGAATGCAGATAACAAAGACCTTCCCAGCCGTGCCGGACTGCCTCTCCCCTCTTTCCAGAAAATATATCTACAATGTATACCTGCCCAGTGAACGAGGAGACCTTGTTTCAACACCCTCTTGGAAACAGGTGTTTTCTATGTTGTCAGTAGGAATATTAACTTGAGAGGTTACTTTGACAATGGTTAGGAAAGTTTTTCTAGGAATAATCTTAAGAAAGTCCTTTCACACATGCAAAGATGTATACACAAGTATATTCACTCAAATATTGAAAACAACTAAAGCATTCATCCAGGAGGGTCCGGGACAGTGAATTATAATATGTCCATTCTGCAAAACGGATGGTAACCACTAAAATGAGACCTGTGTGTATTTATAAATAGATAGATAACTAGTTAATTAATTTATACTTGACATAAAAAGAAAGCCACAGTATATGCAAAAACACAGAAAAATGTAAGTGGCAAAGCAAGCTGAATAAAATACCATCTTCGTAAGCAAGCAAAAAAAAATGCTCTTTTTCTGCTTAGGTATTGAAAAGAAAATTTGGAAAACATACAGTCAGGTTATCCCAGGGTGTGGGACTCTAAGGGGAGACTTTGGGGAGGGAGTTTTACTTTTGCTTCATATACATTGATAATGTTTGAAAATTTACAAGGAGCATGTGTTGTTTCTATAACCATAAAAAGACATAAAATAATAAGTAGACGCACAATATTTTACAAAAATACCCAGTGCTGTTGAGGCTATGAGGACACAGGTTCTCAGGCCCTACAGGCAGGATTGCAAATTGGTCCCATCTTCTTGGAGGCACCTACTTGCCGACAGGGAACCAAAGCCTTCTCGATGTGAGAGCCTTCAGTGTGTGATTGCACCTCTAGAAATTACCCCAGGATAAACTGATGGAGGGCTTAGAGACATATGCGCAAGCGTGTTCATTCCTGTGTGATACACAGCAGGGGGAAAATGCATAGGGAGTTCCTTCAGTAAATCTCAGGACAGCACACAGTGGCATCCGGGCCAAAATGGTGAGATGGCAATCTATCTATTGGCATAGAAAGCTGTCCGTCGTCTGTAGTTAAAGGAATAAAGCAGATGACAAGACAGTTTCTATACTTCAATTCTGGTGTGAACCAGACCTTTGACGGTATGTACGTAGTACTCTGCAGAGAAGAAACGATGTAACGCTATATATCAGGGTTCGCAGTGGCTTTCTTGGAGTGGTGAGATTATAGACAATTCCTATTTTCTTCTGTATTTTTTAAAAAAGATTTTATTTATTTATTTGACACAGAGAGAGAGAGAGAGAGAGAGAGCACGAGCGGGGGGAGGGGCAGAGAGAGAGGGAGAAGCAGACCCCCCTGCTGAGCAGGGAGCCTGATGCAGAGCTCGATCCCAGGACCCCGAGATCATGACCTGAGCTGAAGGCAGTCACTGAACCAGCTGAGCCACCCAGGGGCCCCTCTTCTGTATTCTTTCTGAAATGGTCTAATTTATTTTCAACAAGTATATCTAATCCTCTTATTTCAAACAGTAATGAAGTTGGTTTTGTTTTGTTTTTTTTCCATAGAAGCCAGTTTCAAAATCTCCCTCTGTTTTTCTCAGAACATTCTTAGGTACAAAGAGTAAGTTAGCCATCCTGGCATCCCTGAGCGATTTTCATGCTGGTGTGGGACATGGGCTGCGACCCACTGTCTGGGAATCTTATTTCAAAGGCTTTTAACACGGTTTCAGTTGCTGGGAATTGGAGCAGATCATTAGACCTAGAATGGCCAAGTAGAATCAATAAATCCTCATAAAGGGGCTCTTTCCAAATTCTGTGCATGTGTGTGTGTTTTAATTCAAAAATGAACTTAAACCAGTGTTTTCTTGGCTGGGGGGAATCATTTCAATGGAGGGGCTACTGAGGGTTATCCGTTATCAGCACACACACTAGAAGCAAGCACGGCTCTTTTGCAAGCCACGGCAAACATGTTCTAAGCGAACATATAAGAGACTTCAAGAATCTGACATGTGTACCATTTCCGGCATTCCAAAGACTTGCAGACAATCCACGACATGAGAGATTGGTTGCCTGTCCCCAGTCTTGGTGAACCGTCTCCCAGGCTGAAGATTTTGGTGGGAGGGGCAACAGTGTGGGGAGATCAGGCATAGCTTGGAAGACACGACCTCTTTATTTTATCCAACTAAGCACTGGGGTGAGGTGGGATCATGTTCCAAGATTCCTTGTGTGTAATTTTCACATGTGCTCTGATATGGCCACCCCAGACTCCCTGCACAGAGTCACCGAGCTTCCAGACCCAAGTGACACCCTTCCACCTGGTGAGGATAGGGAGAGAAAGCCAGGATTGAAGACCTGGACCTGGCAGAGTTCCCCACAGGACCTGAGACATTGAGGACAGCGGGGCTGACCACAGGGCACCGCTCAGTCCAGCCCCCACACCCACCTCCCCTGTAGTTGGGCTGGATTCCCTCTGCTGCACTCCACTGTTGACCCCAGGCCCTTAGCACAGGATCAGCACCAAACAATACATTCAATAATATGCTCAGTAACAGTGCTGAGCCCTGCTGTTGCAAGTACGGCTGCTACTACCCACCATCTCTATTTTTAGAGATTACTTACAGAAAGACAAACAACTCCAGCACTAGCACACTCTCCATCCTGCGTTCTTCCAAAAAGTAAGTAGCCGAATGGAATAAGAATAGTTTCTTCTGGACGGAGGCGCTGCTGTTCCATCGGCCTGTGTTCCAGAGGGAAGGGAGATGAGATGCGTTCATGGGCATGCCTACAGTAATAAGGGTTCTGGGAGCTCTCCTGAGTGCTCGTGGGCATTGTCTAGTCCTAGAAGGGAAGTGTCATTGTTGCTCCCATTCTACAGATGAGGATATAAAGGCTTAGAGAACTTAGGTATAAACCTGCCCAAGGAAACAGAGAGATGGAGGGTAGAGCCAGGGTGGGCACCGGGGTATTCTGAGGCCGGCCCCTTCCGCCCGTGTTACCTCGCACTGCCCTGGAATCCTGGCCAGGGATGAACTTGTGACCTCATGGGTGACATGGGAATGGCCTTTGCCAGCTGGGAGGGCGGCCAGGAGCCTTGCCTCCATTGCTGTGCTGGAGCCTGGGGATGGAATCCCTGGCACCGGTCCTGTCTGTATTTAAACTTTTAGTATGTTGTTCCTTGTGTGTTGTTGCATCAGTTTTCATTTAAAAAAATATTGCGTTCAGATAATATTTATTGTGCTAACTGAGAATTTGGCGTTCCCTTACATTTTGCTTCCAAGGAAAGCGTCTCCCTGGCCTTACCCTGGCCTGGCCCTGCTTGCTTCTCTGCGCTGTATTTCCTCTGAAGGCCCAAGGAGCACAAAGCAGATCTGGTCTATTACACTGTACTTTGAGAGACAAGTCTAGTTCGTCAGAATATTTTTTTCTGTCTGTGCACTGTTGACCAGTTTAAGATGGATTCATGTAATATATAAATATATAAAATACATTATAAATAATTGTAATGAATGGGTTTGAACCAAAACATAATTATTATTTAAAACAAACTGAGGGGTACAGAAGGGGGGTGGGGGATGGGGGGATGGGTCTTCAGGAGAGCACGTGTGGTGATGAGCACTGGGTGTTATAAGCAACTAATGAATCATGGAACGCTATATCAAAAGCTAATGATGTACTGTATGGGGGCTAATTGAACATAATAAAAAAAAAGAAAAAGAAAAAAGGGCTTGAATATTAATAAGGACTGACTTCCTTCCTTCCTTCCTTCCTTCCTTCCTTCCTTCCTTCCTTCCTTCCTTCCTTCTTCCTCCCTTCCTCCCTCCCTCCCTCCCTTTCTCCCTCCCTCCCTTCCTTCTTCATTTTAACAAGTGTTTCTGTTGAGGGCCATTCCTGCCGCAGGCTGAAATTTGCTCCGGGCACCGTCCCAGCGTTAGGATGACTACAGACACAAGCACTGTCTCAAGAACTGAGTGCCCTGTGGCCCCCAGTTGGCAGCCACCCAGTAAGTGGTCTTGCAGGGACCGCGCCCCATCCCTGTGTCGCTGGCAGGGAGAAGCCCAGCACCTTGCCGGGAGACTGTCCCAGGCCCAGCTGAGTTGTCGTTGGCCTCCATGTGCGAAGGATGACTCAGTCAGTGATTTCATTCACCCAGCCTGGTGTTTATGCCGCTTGCCACAAACCAGTTGATACGGTTTGGAGCTGTCCTGAGCTGATGCCACGTGGGGGTGGGGGGTGGGGTGGAGACTGTCATCCAGTCAGCTTGTGGCCTCTGTGTCCAAAACAGCTGAAATGTCGTGGCTTCTGAGGAACTCATTGTCTGCTAGTCAATCGGTGAGGAGAAGCCGCACAGTAGGGGGGTTTCCTGGCTGGGCTCTGGGAGCCAGCTTGGAAGGATGGAGCTAGCATAGGGGTCCGGAGGAGAAATCCCACAAAAGACACCACTGGGCCAAGTTAGAGCCAGAAGGTGCTGGGGGGTTGAGAAGGCAGGTTTGTTCATTCCAAATGGATTTCTACACGCCATCACCCAGGGCTGGCACGGGCCTGTTCATGGGTTGCAGGTGAGCGCTGAGAGCCCGCCGTTGCTTTCTAAACGGCCATCGGCAGTTTATGTAACCATGAAACCCATGTATTTCCAGACAGTGGAAAAAACTGGACGAGAAAGAAAAGCAACCCCTATTACACTAGGCGCTGTGCTCACGGTTTGCTCACACTTCCCCACGGACGCCCTGTGAGTGGCTCCTCAGACGACCAGATCTTAGAGATGACCCTCCAAGGTCAGGCGGCCAGTGAGTGGAGTGACCCCTCGTGACGCACCACCAAGGGCAGCGGGCATCTAAGACTTTACAGGGCGGAGAAGAAAGGAGGGTGGGAGAGGAGATCAGAACACAGCCATCCCGGGTTCCCAGGAGTGGAGGGGGACAATGGAGTGGTTCCCTGCTTCTGCCCTTCCCGCTGGTGGGGGCGCCGCTCTAGCAGGGTCAGCCCCCCGCCCCCGCGCCACCCCCCACCCCCGCAGGACTGTTCAGATCAGGGCTGACAACCCTGCATCTGAGTTGCTGTGGGTCTGCGTGAATAGAAAACAGTGAAAGGCAGCTCCTGGTGCCCTCACAGCCCCCAGAACCGTGGATTCCATGGTCACGAGTGGCATCAAATGTTGTCTATTCAATGGGATGCTGTGGGGTCCAGCTTTCTGTTTTTTTCTCCACTGGTGGAGAGTGCAGTGAGAGTTGTTGGTTTGACGCCCTGCCCACGACTGTCTCTGATGGAGCAAAAGGACTGTGGGGGGAAACGACATCACAAGAACCTGCCAGAAGCAAGCAAACGAAAAAGAAGAGTGACAGAATGCTCCCTTTGACTGGTAAGCTGGGCAGATACAATGAGAGCAAACAACCTTCAACAGTCTTCTTTACTGATTCTTCACCCGCTTGGCCATTACGTTTGGAGATCTGAATTGCAAGATACTTCATGCTCGCTGCCTTGGAAAGTTTTTTGTTTGCTTTTTTGGGGGGTTTTATTTTTTGTTTTTTCGCCTCGATGCTCCCAGTGGCAGAAGGACCAGGGACATGTAATGTCTCAAAGGGTGTAGGCTACATGACATTTGCCTTCTAACCCAACCACATCCCTGTATCACATAGCTGTCCTGCCTTATCTCAACCACCACGGGAGATGGAAACTTTGGAAATTACTGTGTGCAGGGATGTGTGGAAACCTCACCAGCACGTTAAGTAGACACGTTTTGAGCATAATCAACCAGACCTGAGGTCGGAAGAACAGGAGTCAGGTGGGGATACCACAACCTTGTCTGCTGGGGAGGAGGAAGGAAATGTAGGGTCTCCCTCTTCCAGACGAACTTTCTTTCTTTCACTGCCTGGCTTCCACAACTTCCCCTAACCAGCCTCAGCTTCCTTAGTGTTTACCTCTTTGTGCCTCTGTGTTCTCCTCGGTAAAATGGTGTAATTAGAGCGCCCCAAAATGAAGTCATGCATGTAAAATGCTTAGAACACTGCTTGGCACCGATAAACACAGTGTTAGCTCTGCTCGATACCCTTTTCATAGTTATTCCTAGCGGTGATATTCTGCCACCCACCTCTCCTAAGAGCTGTTCTATCTTCCCACCTGCCTGTCCCCAGGTGAATTAGCTTCTCCTTCTCTCTTTCTCCCTCCCTCCCTCTCTCTCCCCCCACAGATGAGTGCTCTAATCTGATCTTGTTGTCTTGGAGTCTCCTGGTTGTACCACTTTTTCATTCTCTAAGGAGGTACCTGGATGACTTAGAAGATTCTGGGACATGATAGCCTTTCTTCTTCTTCTTCTTCTTCTTCTTCTTTTTTTAAGATTTTTTATACTTATTTGACAGAGAGAGTGAGCGAGCACAAGCACGGGGAGCAGCAGAGGGAGAAGCAGTTTCCCCGCTGGTGCTGGGATCAGGGCCTGAGCCGAAGGCAGATACTTTAACCAACTGAGCCACCCAGGCACCCCCACGATAGCCCTTCTTGATCCCGGTGCTCCCCACCTACAACAAGTGTTTTTCCCAGGCCCCATCACCTACCTCTGGCTGGTGCTCCCCATGCAGGGCCCACTGTCAGGGGCCCCGTCCTCTGTCCTGGGGTTTGGCAGCAGCCAATGCTGACTCCCGCAGAGCAGGCCCTTGGAAAATCACTCCCATCCATGAAAAACCCTTGGCAAAAAGATGCTCACATTGTTGAGAAAATCAGAGCCCATCAGCATCGGAACACCGAGGGTCTACGTGGAAAGGGTGAAAGGCGCCACAGAAGGGAGAGCTCCGAGGACCCTGTTTTCCCTCCGGCCCGCTGCCCTTGCCCGTTAGCTGTCTGCTTTGTCGCCTTCTGCCAGTTGCTTTCGGAAACCCTGATGACAAACATGTCACCATCAGAGGCTCTCTCAAAGGATTTGCTTTGCCTCTGCCGCTCCCCGTCACCAATCTGGGCGTCCCTCGGGGCGAGGGGGCAAGGCTGCCGGAGAAAGTTCAGGTGGTTGAACTGCAGCTGGGCACCTGGTGGGGGACTGGCCCTGAGTCTGCCTTTTCTCGATGCCACTCATAGGGGCAGCCCAAGGGCTGGGCACAAAGGTCTGAGATTTTCCAGGAGGCAGGAAGAATGGGCTCATCTCTCGCCACGATTCCTGTTTCCAGAACATTCTAGTCCCACCAACACAAACCAAAGAAGTAGCTTTTGCCTCTTCCAAGCAGATACTGGTCCCTGGCATGGCTGCCTCTGACTCCCTGTGTGGCCCTGAGCGTGTCCCCTGAACTTCCCGGGCCTCCTTCGTTGCCTTATTTGGTAGGGAGGAGGGTGGACAGATAATCCTGAAGTTCTCTCGCCCTATGAGCACTCTGTGGCATTTAGAGCAAGGATCTGACACCTGTGGCCTTGGCCCTGGGCAGTGGCCCACCTGAGTCCTCCGTCCTCTGTGGTCATTGACGAGGGCTGAGCGAAGGACAAATGCACTCCCTCCGCTTTCAATCCAGTGACGTTCTCCCCTGAGCATCAAGCAGCCTGTAGTGTTTAAGGACGTGGACTACTGACTTTGTTGTCCTGGGCTCACAGCCTGAGCTCTGGCCCTTCGGGGTTAGCCAGACACAAGGGGGGACATTCTCTGATGGAGCAGCTAATCCCATGTGAACAGAAAGAATTTGGCTTAATTTCTGAATTTGGCATTATTTCCGCTTTTATGCTGGGCTTGGTTCAAAAGGACAGAATGCGAAGAAGTCATTTGCGGCCTCTCCCTAAATAGGGAGGCTGGTCTGTGTATAGCTTGAGGAATATCTTACTACTCCTTTTCCACACCTGACATGTGGTAGGATAAGCTGGACCTTGCTTGAAAAAGAATGTTTTCCTTTCAACTAAAACCTGCTTGAAAAAAGTGAATGTGTGTTTTAGAAAAATGCGACATTTTTCAAACGTTTGCTTCATGAGCGTACTTCTGTAGAGGCGGCACTCTTCTTGCTGAATATTGATTGAGTGTGCAGGGATGGGAGGGGTAGTGCACGAGCAAGACCATGCCTTCTGGAGAACACGCACATTCCCCATAGATGCGCTCTATGCCGAGGTGAGAAAAGGCATCGATTTAACGGCTCTTCCTAGACATCACCTTGTTCTCAGCAAGTGCATGAAGTATCCTTGTGCGGAGAAAAGACAAGCCTCTTTTCTTGCTGGCTTCCTCTCTGGTCTGCCTGCCTCAGGCTCTAGGAGGTCTAGCTAGCAGGCTGAGGCTCTGAGTATTGGCCATTAACTCGGACCCATACTAGGGAAGTCCACAAAGACCCCTGTGGGTGACACTGAACCAGAGGGGTACATGAAACACTACTGTTGATAATCTGACCTTTGGGAAATAGAAATGCTTGCCATGCTTGGAGTAGACCTCTTCCTGATGGGGACACTTATCTTCTAAGTTATATATTTCGCAAGGTTATATTTTCATACCTGGTGTAATCAGCTTCCCTTAGAGGAGCATATCTGTAAATAGACCATCACTACGGGCTAGGTAAATCCCAGGGTGCATTCAATCTGCTCTCTGTTTACCGATTGCTCACCTGGCCTCCCGTACATCTAACAACATAATTTCTTGGGTCCTCGTGTATTTACCCCTTAGGTTCCACTCACTCTAATCACTGGGATTACACATTGCTGGTTGGCTGGGTGCAGGGATCTTTTTGGGCAGCGAGTCACGTGTTCCTTATCTCGCTTCGGAGGCCTGATGGACTTTTCTCAGGGAGCCTCGCTTCTTCCTTCTCTTCTTCCCCAGCCCCTTCAAAGACCAGGTTAAATGTGTTCCTTCTGCAAAAAGCGCACTCTAGCTAGTCAGGTGAGGTGGGCACATCAGCTAGCTCCTTTGCACGTGACATAGCATTGGCGATCTGAAAGAACGGCTCCGCGGTCTACCCCATACGTGTGTCTAGGCTTCAAGACTGCACCTGCCCCAGGCGCTGCCCGGCCGCAGACCTATGTTGAGAGGTCTAACTTTTGTTATGGACACCATCTATAATTACCTTTTCTCTGTCTCATTCTACAGGACTCTTGAGTGCCCACTGATGTGATTTTTCAGGATGGAATCTAATAAGGAGCGAGTCTGCTAATCTTGTTTGGCGCAGAAGCTACGTGCCGGCAGGTAACTGAAATAGTCTGATGAAACTCAAAACAGCCCTGCAGGTTCTTGGTAAATGCATTCATAATCTTTAGCAGTTCTGGAAAGCATGATTTTCTCAGTTAAGTAAAAAATCACACACAGTATTACCTTTTCTGTAAGTCATGGGTACTTTGATTTATAAGTAGAGACCAGAGGGAAGGAGACCCCCCCCTGCCCTGTTCATTTCTGTGTCTTTCGGAATGATGGTGGCGTATGGTGATGGGGTTGGGACTGAGGGAAGAGCTGTTTATTTCTAATCTCTTACAAAAAAAATTTTTTTCAGGGAGGAGCTGATTTGATTATGATTTAGTTGTTGATTTTTACTTTGGGTTCCTCGTCAAGATGCAAGGCAAGCGAGGATGGGGATTAAATAAGCAGAAAATCCCCATTCAAAGTTACTTATTCCAAAAGCCTGTGACTTTTCTGATGGCAGAGCCTGGGAAGAATGAGCAGCTCTTTCCTGAAATGGGTTGGTGCATAAGAGCTTCTCTCTCTCATATCCTTTCCTGCCTCCTCCTTGAGGAAACAGACGTAAGCAGCATGGTGGGGAAGGCAATGCCATCCTGCCAGCATTGCGCACCACTCCCCTCCCCCCATGACATGTTCCCAAAATGAATGCTCACTATCCCTAAGGTCGTACATACTTCAGGTAAACCAACATGGATAAAACGAAGTCACTTCATGTTTTCATTATCTGCAGATTAAAGGGGACACTTTCTCCTTTATTAACCCTCTGCCTTTAAACAGTGGTTAGATACCATTAATAACTACGATATGTTTATATACGTGAGCAAGTCAACATTCCAAATTCTTTGTAATATCACCAGTCAACCAGAGGAGCTGTCTTCGCCTCTCAGAATGATGTCCAAGGTCATAACTTCCTAGGAGACAACTCCAACCTTATGTAAAGAAACGGGGAAAAGCTCAAAGCTGTATGACACTGTTTAAGCTTCTGTCCACTGAGATGGAAAAGGTGGATTTTTGTTGACATACAAAATAATTTTATGATCACTGTACTTTTGAACTCATTTTTAGAGGAGGAAGTAGTCAAGAGACCCATCTTGGCTGAGAGCTAATTCCTTTTTTTTTTTTAAGATTTTTATTCATTTATTTATTTGACAGAGAGAGCACAAGCAGGAGGAGTGGCAGGCAGAGGGAGACGGAGAGGCAGGCTCCCCACTCAGCAGGGAGCCAGATGTGGGGCTCGATCCCAGAACTCTGAGATAGAAGGCAGATGCTTAACCGGCTGAGCCACGGGGGGGGGGGGGGGGGGGGGGGCGGGGATCCTTAGTCAAGAGGCTCATCTTGGCTGAGAGTTGACCCTGAAGTTGCCATCCACCCACTCGCCTTCGGTCCTTATATTTCTGCCTGATGCCTCAACTTGACATGGAAATGCCTGTTCATTAGATCATTTTACAAATCAGGAAGCCAGGTTTAAAAACTTTGAACCCTGGTCATATTTAACTATTAACCTTCATCCCCAGGATCTGAATCCACCAGCTCACCAGGACATTGTTTTTAAATTTCAAGTAGGCTCCGCCCTCAGCGTGGAGCCCCCCCACCCCACCCCAGGGGCTTGAACTCAGGACCCTGAGATCAGGGCCTCCGCAGAGATCAAGAGTCCGAGGTTGAACCCACTGAGCCACGCAGGTGCCCCACCAGGGCATTTTTAATAACAAACAAATCAGAAGGAAATGTTAGGTCTTTAAATGTTTTATTGTGTTGGTTCTTCACAGAGCAACGAAACAAAGTTAGAGATAAAATAAAAGGCCAGTTAAATTCCGCTACTACCAACAACCAAAACCCTTAAACAGAGACTTCAAAGCAAGCTGCTGCAAGATTATGAAATAATCTTGGGTGAAATAATTTGTTAACGTCCGTGACAAATCAAGACCGGTCATCTATGCAGTTCTTCACACGTGAAGCTGCGGGAAGACCTGCCCCGAGCTCTGGGCAAAGACCCCTCGCGCAAAGGGACAGCGCAGAAAACGCCATCCCGCCAGTCGCCACCGCAGCGGGGACCCGCCGAGCCCCGCCGGAGGTTTGGGGCTCAGGTCCTGCTCTGCGTCTTTTAATGAGAAAGTTAATTAGTGATCGTGCTTTCAGACAAGACTGGCGGCGACTGCGAAGTGCCGCGTTACCTATTTTAGTAAACCGAGAACACCATCTGCGTCAAAGGGGGTTGGTTTCTGTTTTTAAGCAAGCTCAAATGTTGGTTACTCTACCTTTGGGGAAGGGGAAACAAAATGGTGAATCTCAAGTTCTAAACTGTCTTTTTAAGAAGACCCCAGGATTTAAAAGCGAATGATCTCCGCAACGAAACACCTGCTTACGCGATTCTCAAAAACTGCACTCTAACAGCCAGGGTATAAAAGCGGACCAACTTCCCAACCCAGCACACCCAAGGACCCTGGAGTGATTTATCAACGCCTCCTCCCGCCGCACCGCGATGCCAACCGTCCCGCCGCCGCCGCCGCCGAGGGTCAGTTCGTCTGCTAAGCCCGGGACCATCTGCGTGGACTAATTGGTCTTTCTCGGCTTCCTGAGGCCTGGCAGCCTCCTTTGACGGGGCTTGGCTGGTGGAAACAAGGGTGCCTGTGACCTCCCGCTGGGGAGAAGGAAAAGAACCCTTTCCCTGCCCTCGGAGAGCAGCCACTTGGCCCCCTGATTGGGCAGGTGTCACCCAGAGCAAGCCGAAGCCACCTCTAGGTGCCCTAAAATCCACACCACCCCCGCGAAGCGCCCGACTCCAGGGATCGGGAGAGACGAGAGCTGGGCAAGAGTGGGGTTGGGAGCGCGCACTTGCTGCCCAAAGCAGCCGGAATCCACTCAGAACCCCCAACGGCCCCGACGCTCCGTCGAACATCCGCTCGCGTCACTTTAATTACCCCGGGGTGGGGGCAGGGAAGGGGGCGCCCCACTGTCCCTTCCTCTGGGCCAGAAGGTTGGAAGTGCCCTCCGTGCTCGGCTAGCCGTCCCCGAGTGCTGGGCGCGGGGGCGCGGAGAAGGCGGGCGGCGGGAGGCCGGGCCTAGGTCGCGCCCCGGGCCCGCGCGGGCCCTCACTTGGAAAACTGCGCCTGCACGGCGGCCAGGCCCAGGCCTGCAGGGACGAGGTGCGGGAACTTGCAGACCGCGCAGGTGCAGAGGCCTGGGCCGCCCGCGCCGCCGCCCGCGCCGCCGCCGGGGAGCGCGAACTGGCCGCACGGCGGCTCGTCCAGCGCCAGCGACAGGTACTTGGCGGGGCGCAGCGCGTCGGGAGGCCCCACGGCGCCGGGCGCCAGCAGCACGGAGCCGGGCGCGGCGGCCAGCAGGGGCAGGCCGGCTAGCAGCAGGCGTGGCGCAGCGGGCCCGGCGCCCTCGCCCAGCGCGCGGCGCAGCTCCTGCAGCGAGCTGCCCAGCAGCAGGATGTAGTTGCGGGCGAGCAGCAGCGTGGCGATCTTGGAGAGCTTGCGGCCAGGCGCGCCCTGGCAGTGCGCCGCCGAGTAGGGCAGGATGACCTCGCGCAGGGCGTCCATGGCCAGGTTCAGGTCCTGCATGCGCTTCCGCTCGCGGCTGTTGATCTTGCGCCGCAGCTGCTGTTGCTGCTCCTCTTTGGCGTCCGCCCGGGAGCCGCCGCCCGCCGGCGCGCCGGGCCCCGCTCCGGTGCCCAGCGGCTCGGCAGGCGCCTCCGGCTTCTCGCGCGCCGCCTTGGGGAGAAGGGGGGCCGCCGCGGAGGAGGAGGATGTGGAGGAGGAGGAGGGCGGCTGCCTGTAGCCCACCAGCTCGTACAGGGAGGCCCCGAGCTGCACGTCTCCGGGCCGCTGTGGCCGCAGCATGGTCGCGGGGCCCGCGTTCACGCGCGCCTGGGAAAGCGCATAGTACATCTGGGGGGCGGTGGGGGCGGCCGAGGGCGCCCTTCAGGAACGCCCCGGGGTGGGCCCTTCGGCAGGCCGCCCCTCCCCGCGGACCTGCGCGCGGGGAGCCGATGGCAGGGCAGCAGCCCGCTTCCGACCCCTTTAAACCCAGCTTGGGAACCTGCGGGGCCGCGGGCCGCTGGGCGCAGCCAATGGGGGCGCGAGGCCGGGCCCAGGCGCGTGCTCATTGGCCGCCCCGCCTCAGGCCGGCGCGGAGGTGCCGCTGGCACTGCTCAAGAAGGTTATTGTGAGCGCCAGTGCGAGTGTCACAGGACGGGCCCCCGGGGAGGGAGGGAAGAGACGGAGCCTTTTGGGGTGAGATGCGGTTGTTCCTGGAGCACTGGTTGCACGGGGGAGGCTAAGTCCTGCGCTTGCCTCCTCCTCCTCCCTGCCTCTGCTTTATGGTATACATGTGCATATTTTCAATTGTTGTCGCATACAAGCAACAAAGTATTTACTATCTTAAGCATTATAATGTATCCATTTAGTAGTGTTAAGTACATTTACACAGTCGTGCAACCAATCACAAAACTCCTCATCTTGCAAAACTGGAACTCGGTGCTCATTACCCGGTGACTCCCTATGCACCCCTGTGCAACTCTTGGCAACGACCACTCTTCTGTCTATGCATTTGACTGCTCTACCTACCTCATTTAAGTGGAATCATAAAGCATTTGTCTTTTAGCGACTGGCTTATTTCAGTTAGTACAATGTCCTCAAGGTTCATCCATGTTGTAGCCCTTGTTAGAATTTGCTTCCTTTTAAAGGCTGAATGATAGTCCATTGTGTGTGTACGCCATAATTTGCTTACCCATTTCTCCATAGATGGACACTTGGGCTGATTCCACCTTTTGACTTTTGTGAGTAATGCTGCAGTGAACATGGGTGTGACATTTAAAAAAAAAAATTTTAGGTGTGTGATTTCTGACCAGGTTTTGAGGAGCAAATTTCTGGGCTCAGGGAATAGTAGTATTAGAATGGTTACTCCTGGTCACTCTGTCTCCACTCCCTCTGATGGAAAGATCTTTAAGGGACTTAAGAGCTTTGGGGGTCAGGTAACTTTCTTCCTCAAAAGGGATATGTATTTATTCTATCAGTGACTCCCCTCTTGTTGAAGCCAAAACCACAGGGAAATTGGCCTCTTATCAGAAACAAGCAAATAAACAAAAATCCACCCACGCACTCATATCTGTTGAGGGTGGGACTGTACCTTTCTCTTCCCCAAATGACATTACTTGGTGGCTCTGGAAGTTTCCTACCCTAGTGCCTGGGCATACTACTACAGGCTGTCATCACAGCATGGCAAAGTGGCACGGGGAAGAGGGCTTTGGTGTCTAAACCTCTACCCCCACTAGCCCTCTGTGGCTATTAAAATCTGATTAATTGGGGCGCCTGGGTGGCTCAATCCATTAGGCATCTGCCTTCGGCTCAGGTCATGATCTCAGGGTCCTGGGATGGAGCCCCGTGTCAGGCTCCCTTCTCAGTGGGGAGTCTGCTTCTCCCTCTGCCCCTCCCCCTGCTTGTGTTCTTTCTCTCTCTCAAATAAATAAATAAATCTTTAAAAAATCTAATTAAAATAAAATCAAGTAGAAATTTAGTTCCCAAGTTGCACTAGCATTGTTTGAGCATTTAGCAGTTCCAGCTAGAAGCCATCAACTGGACAACTGCGAGAACATAACCTCCATCACAGAAAGTCCTGTTGGACAGCGTGATGTCAAGGGTAACAGAGAGAAAATGAGCTTTTCCATCTTGGTCCTCTTTGGGGTAAGAAGAGGGACGTCTGTCCGCCATGGAAACTGATTTCAGCTCGAGGAGCCTGTTGGCCAGGCTTGTTGATTTCAGGGCTGCTTCGTTCTCATTTTCTTCCACCAACATTTGCTCCATAGGCTTACTCTGATCTCTACTTCCGACGTCCAGCTCTGCCTGTGACGTCCTGCCCATGCCTCGGCTCAATTCCAATATTACTTTCTTTTTGAAGCCTTGATGATTTCTCATCCTTTCCGCCTCTCATCATGTTTGACAAACCATTGATAGCGTGTCCCTGTGGCCTAGACTCTGTTAGGTGGAGATCATCTCCACATTTGGGTGAGATTGTTTTGAGGGCAGGGATGACCTGCCTATCCTTCCAAAGCCCAGCACAGTGCTTTGCCACTCCTGTGTGTCTGGAGGGTTGTCTAGGGATGGGTCCGAAATCTCCCTAGCTCCCAGGCTCATCCCTTGAGATGTTCAAACTCCCAAAATGTGCTTTAATCCAGGAGTTTCCTGTAGGTTTCATAGAGAGGGAAGGAATCTGGTAGGACCCGCTGGCCCTCAGGAGGCCTTGACTTGACAAAGTGTTGGAGAGGTCACATGGGAAGAGAGACAGAAGCCGGGGTGGCGGGCAGGGGGGTAGCTGAGTCTCCAAGCGGAAGCGTACTGGACAGGAAGGAGAGAGACCAAGCAAATCAACCTCAGAAGTTCCAAGAAGGTAAGCAACTCACTACTCATTTGAGAAGCATTCTGCTTTTCAAAGCAGGTTTATTGACATCAGGTTCTCCCCGGAGCCCTGTGAGCTGAGCATTTTTAAAAATCCCTGCTACAGATGGTATAACTGAGGCTCCTGGAGTGTAGTGGGTTTCTGGGGTTGATGCCGTGCCTTCAGACAGGAGAAGTAGAGCTGCACCATCAGCGGCTGGCTTCTAGAATTCCCTCCAGCTGGACCAGGCTTCCCACAAGCCAATCAGAGGCCATGATGGGGAGGGTTGGTGACTGGGGGAAAGGACGGAGGGACCAGCCTAGGCCAAGCCAGTATCAATGAGTTGATGGGTTCAAGCCAAGCCCCAGAAGAGAGGGATCCCAGGATCCCAGCTCGCTGAACCCTGCACCAACCCATTTCTGACAGTGCCCACCTTCCCCTGAGGACCCCTCTGTCCTGCAGCTGAGGTACCATATTGGGGCATTCCTCTTCTGTCCGCATGCTAGGCAGGGGCCCTGGGCCTTACCCTGCCAGCAGGAAGAGGAAGTGAGTGAGAGAGACAGAAGCTAACGCCTGGGACGGAGTGGCCAGACAGCACCTTGGACATTTCCCATCCACAGGCAGGGGCGCCCCAGGAATCAAAGAGATAGAAAGACGCAGGCTGCTTTCCCCCTCAAAGGGCCCCTCTTTACTGGGGGTGTCCTTGAGGGTTCCCTTTAGCTCTTGACCTCACCACTTTTCTGTCTCAGGAAGGAGAACTCCCTTCCCCTGGCCAAGGACACTGTCAGCCGGACATGCTGGTCAGTGTGCATTGAAGTGCTCTCCATGGGGCCCTATAAGAGGGTTCTGGGTGGCCGTGCGGGCCCAGCCTGGGCACGGGATTTGGCATTTGTTGAAACTGGTGACTTGGATGGCCCCTTCTGCTAGACCGGAGCTCCGGTGGCATGCAAAGTGTGACAGCTGGCAAGGGCCAGCAAGTCATTATAGCTCTTGGCAGTGGCCCTGGGGGCTGTCTTGAGGGGAGGCAGCTGCTGCGGCCTCCCACATTCAGGACATACTTGGGGAGCAACTTGCGTCCGCCATAACAACCACTCTTGTCTCTGCCCAAAGGGGCTTGTGTGTGTGTGTGTTAGTGACTCCTTTCACCCCCAGAAGATGTGTGCGTCGGGCTTCCTTTTCCTTGTATAGAAACCCAAAGCATCTCCCGCCCATTCCTCCAACCCTGCTGGCCGCCCTTGCTTTGGGTCAAGAAGCTCAAGTCTTTGAAATGGCAGATAATGAGGAGCCGAAGCCTGAGCGAGGGTGTGCGGGGGATGAGTGCTTGGGATGTAGCACCGTCCCCTTCCTGTGTCAGCTCAGACAGACCACGTCTCCGCAAAGCCTGTCCACCACTCAAAGCTCCTTCTTGTCAGTTGAGAGACTGTGCTCTCCAGGAAGGTCAGTAAGTGTAAAAGGTTGTCTTTGTTAAAATGTGCGGTTTAAACTGGCTGGAGCGTGGACCTATAATCAAATAACAGAGGTCACTTTTTAAAGTGCTACGTTCTTCTAAGACAGGCGAAATTCTTTGGAAAGTTTAAGTGACGCGCAAGGTGTTGAAATTTATACCAGCTCTATGAGAAGCGACAGCCACGCCTGATGTTTGCCCTGTGTTAGTTTCCATCCCACTCCAGCTCTATCTGGAACAGAAAAGAAGGGGAAGGTGGTGCGGGGAGAGGGGCGGTCAGCTTTCTGGGTGGAGGAGAGTGGTAGTTAGGAGCAGAGAGAGAGAGAACAGGGACAGGAGAAGGTAGATTACCCTTTGGTAAGTGTTCTTGGATGGATGAGCTCCTTAGAGACATTTCGGTCCCTCTCACCTGGGGACCACCTTGGCAGAATCTAAGACACGCTTAGACGCAGTTCAGGTTAAATAAAAAATTCCTGCTGGGAACATTGGAAAGAATATGGGTTTTGTTCATTTTCAGAGGGGCGCGCAAGTTAATTGAGTTGTTATGAAAGACGGGATGCTTACAGTGTCTTATGATGTTGTTTCAAAGCCATGCCATTACCATAGGTGGCCTCACTTTTGGCGTGGAAGCACGTAGCGCACTGCTAGTGTTCACTGTTCTGGTTGAAACGCTAACCATTATCAGTGTAGTGGGTGTGTTTCACAACTACTATAGGGAGGTTTATCTTATTGTATTTTTAATAAATGTCATTTGTACCCGATTTTAATAAACTTGACTAGTGACAATTATTTCCATGTCCAAATTTGTCTCGTGATTTTTTTTTTTTTTGTATATGAGAAAATGTTGGAAGAAAAATAGGAAAAAAAATCGGAGGGCATCTGAGTATTTTTCAGATTCCTTTTTAATAACAAAAGGTTGATTTGGCTGTTGGTTGAGAGAGCTCAAACAGATGGGCATATGGGTGTTTGGGGTTTTTTTAAAATGTTTTCAAACTCAGGGTGACCTAACCGAAATAGAAATTTTCACTGCTTCTGGGAGGACTGAATGCTGAAATTCTACATGTCACTAGAGCTCTGTAAGAATACATGTTCATACCTCTCCCTGAGTAGTCTAAAAGAACTCTTCTTTAAAAGAAACTTCAAGTCGTCGTTGTGGAAAGCAGCATCTAGAGAGAAGTAGCTTCTTTTTTGTTTTGGGAACCATTAGAGAGATCCTGCCACATTGAAACCCGAAGTCCATTGGCAGAATTTGAGGCAGGGACATGGAATGTCATTCGCAGCGGTCCTCTGAGTCAGTGCGATAGGGATATGTGTGAATGAAGATACATACATTATTAGCACATGCAACTCGATGTCTGAAGGGTTGGTTTGGGGCAGGACAAAAGTATTCTCTGAGTCTCCCTAAAGTCAGTAGCTGAAGCCAAATGTTCCAAAGGCTTCCATTGATACAATGAAAAGAGACAATTTGCTTGGAAGGCTGTGGCTAATTTATAACACAATGTCCAATGTCATGGTTAGTTTTGTTGCAAAAATTTGGCAGTTTAACCTAGAGTCTCAGGCAGCCTGAAAAGATGCGAGCGATTCTGGCTACAGCATCTCTCGCTTGCTAGATGTTCCAAATGGTTCAAACAAGCCCTTTCATAGAGACGCGGGGCCAAGTGTGCTCAAAGGAATGAGGGGAAACAAAGGTGGCTCTGAAGTCATTTCCCCGCACTGGGTCCAGCCATCCGGTTTCACTCCTTCCCCATTGAACGGGCAGAATGCAGAGAACAAATAGGCCGATGTGTTTGGGGAGAGAATGGGGAGAGGCCAGGGCACTGAGCTGCTATACTTTCATTCTAGGGTTTCAGAAAGGAGTGAATGATGAATTATAGAAACCTGAAAGGTAATAAAATATGGGTCACTGAAGCGCTGAGGCCAAGTTCCTAAAACACCTGCAGAGACAGAAGGTTCTGGAAGTCAGTGTGGCCCTGCAGTCGCCCGGGCAGACACCCTGCCTGGGGCACAGAAGAGGACTGTTTTGAAGCTCACCTGTTGTTTTCCCGTTGGCTCGCGGTCCTTCCCCGGCTGTAAGAGCCAGCGGCTGGATCTGACTCCCGATTAGACCACCGGGGGGGAAAAGAAGGCGGCGTGAAGACTTCCCAGGGTGCAGTTAAGGGGGCCGGAGCTGTGAGGCCGCAGCCTTCCTCTCCAGAAGGCGCTCTGACCTGGAAATATGAACTTGGATGCCGCAGCCTAGCCACGTGATCCATGCAAATGTCCTCTGCTGTAATATTCGGAGGCTTTTCTGCCCAAAGTCTCGGCCTATTTACGTCTTACAAAGAAGCGCCCTGATTCCTAGGTTGGGGATAAGAGCTAGCCTGTTGCCTTAGCTCTTTGAGCCAGGGTTTACTAATTTGAGCCTCTGTGTCCTCATCTATAAACTGGGAATAATAGTATTTTTTAAAGGATCTACCCATTTTTATTTGAGAGAGAGAGAGAGTACACGTATGTGAGAGAGAGTGAGTGGGGGAAGGGTTAGAGGGAGAGACTCTCAAGCAGACTCCGTGCTGAGAGCATGGAGCCGGACGTGGGGCTCGATCTCATGACCCTGAGATCATGACCTGAGCCCAAACCAAGAGTTGGGTGCTGAACTGACTGAGCCACGCAGAGGCCCGGGAATCATAGTACTTATCTCCTGGAGTATATATAAATCTTAGAAGGAAATATAAGTCAGCTGCCTTGCCCAGAGCCTGGCACATAGCAGCTGCTGAGTCAAATGGCACAGTGGCTACTATTTTCTGGGCGCTTGCTACATGCTAGACACCACGAAAGACACCTTGTTTGTGGTTTTCATTCAGACTAAGGTGGTGTCCTAGTTTTGTTTTCTTCAGGTGCATGCTTTCTCTGCATCAGGTATGTGGGGTTTTCTAGCCCCTTCTGTCCCCGTGCTTGCTGAACACCATGGATGTTTTACCTGTAGGGCTCTGTTTCAGAGACGCTGTCCCAGACACACTAAACCCAAACCCAGCGACAGCTTCCTAAAGAAATGATATAAACATGATGTCAGCATCACCCCAGACCCCATCTAAGAGGGCTGTAGGACCCACTTGGAGGCCACACTACCTGGGTTTGACTTAGGACAAGACCCATACCTGGCAGTGGCCCAGTTTCCTCCATCAGCAAAACGAGGATGAAAATAGACCTTATCTCACCCCTGTCCCTCAAATGTGACCTCCTTTGGAAATAGAGTCACTGCAAATACAGTTAGTTAAAAACGAGGTCGTGAAGGTGGGCCCTGGTCCAATATGACCAGTGTCCTTAGGAAAGGCAGAGAAATTGGGACACAGAGACATGTGAAGATGAAGCCAGAGATCCTGGCGATGATTCTAGAAGCTAAGGAACACTAGAGATTGCCAGCAAGTCCCCGGAAGCTGGGGAGGGGGATGAGACAGGCTCTTGCCCACAGCCTCGGAAGGCTCCAACTCTGCTGACACCTTGATCTTGGACTTTCGGCCTCCAGAACTAGGAGACAGCACAGTTCTTATGCGCCCCTCCCCCACCCTGTGCAGGATTTTGTTACAGCGCCAGAGCTGACCTCACGGTCTCCGAGGTATCTGCAGAATGAAGCTCATCCTTCTCCTTCTGTTCACAGGCACCCTTGAAAGCACGCGTTAGATTTAAGAACAGTGTGATTAAAAGAAGCCCTGTTTCCTCATCTCTGTCACTTGGGCTCACGGATATTTGATGAGGTCGCCGCCATGTTTAAAGCAAGAGCAAAGTTTGCTCTGAAGAAAAGGATGGGCGAGTGAGCAGGGGGGCTGCCCTGCAGCGAGGGAGGGCTGCACATTGGCAAGGTGGACAGGCACAGGTGGGTGGACCTGAGGCCTGGGATGTGTCGTGCCCAGGAGGCTGGTGGGGGACAGACCAGACATGGCAGGGGTGTGATCGGCTGGGATGGGGCAGGGTAGACAGGACCTGTGCAGGGACATGGGCCAGGCCCCCCTTCTGTGGGGCCCTAGCCCTCCACCCTTCCCTCTGTCTGGAAGCCTCAGCCCACGCCTTCTCATCGCTGGGCTCTTGGTGCAGATATGAACCCCAAGGAGGCCTTCTCAGATCACCCATCCCAATGGCGACCCCACCCCACTGGCCACTGTCATCCCTGCCAGCTTTATTTCTTCATGGCACTTATCAAGCACCTCACATGGCCTCGTTGCTGACTTAACTACTTTTTTACGCGTGTCTGTTTTCTCCTACTCTTGAGGGGAGGCTCTCTGGGAGCAGTGGTCTTCTCCATATCCCAAGGCCTTGAACAGGGGTGGGCCCCTCCTAGGCTTTCAGTGAATATGTGAATGAACGAGCACACAGGCCACAGCTAGACAGATGGACCAAGTTCATTGGATGTCTGTGTGCAGAGGCCTGGTCAGGACCTTTGGAAAGCGTGGGCTCCCTGCGTTCCAGTGATTTGCAATCCACCTGAGGCTATGAAGTTCCCATATGAACACGTGACCAGCAATATCAGGTGACAACCCATGCACAGGCGGGGGGGGGGTCATCAGAGGAGCTGGAGACCAGAGCCCGGGAAGCACCCAGGGTCTTGTTAAAGTACAGAGCCGGGCTCAGTGAGCCGGGGAGCAACCTGGGATGCTTCTGTGGGAGCCCGGGTGGAGCTTCGTTGGGATCTAGTGCCCAGTTGATGCTGACGCTGCTGATGTTAGGACCATGGTTTAAAGGACCCCAGGGCTTTGCTTTAGCTGCTTAGAGGAGGGAGAGATGGCTTGCAGCAGTGGCCTCTTGGAGAAGGGTCTGGCCAACAGAAGGACAGGCAGAGCTGTGGGGTAGGAGGGACCGGGAACGCACCCTGATGGCTGGAATGGCGAATGGGAACGGGATGGAAAGACAAACTAGGAAGGTGGGGGGGAATGGAAAGCCCCCCAGCCACCTCCACCATGGCGCACACCCCCTCTCTGCATTCTATGTTTAGAAGCTGTTCCTGGAAGAATTGAGACATGGCACACTGCCTTCCTCTGGCCTGTCAGTCAGTTAGAACATGTTTTCGGACATGTTGCAACCTGAGATGGGTCTGCGGAGGGGGCAGAACAAGATGGGTGCCAGGTGTGGCCGTGGGCCGGGCTTGGCGGGCAGGTGCTCAGCCGCGACGGCCGCCTGACCGGCTCTCAGCAGCCTGGGTGGGCACGTAGCTTCCGAGGAATACCCTCGCCCTCCTGTTTTGCCAACGACCTGGGTTACTCATTGTCGCCTTACTGTAGCCCCACGCAGTTGCAAGAGTGAGCCCCTGTTGCAGTTTTGGGAAACCGAGGCCCAGAGAGAGTCAGGAGCCAGCCCGGTATCACTGGATGCAGAGCCCGGACAAAGACAGTCAGGGAACAATTGTTTTTTCTGTCTTTCTCTCGCGTCCATGCTCACAGAGTGAATATGTGTACAGGCCCAGCGGTCTCCCACCACAGAAAGCCCTCCCCAGAAGTCGTGGACTGATGGTCCCTTGGCAGCAGCGTTCTCTTGCTATGATGGGACCCACTCTGGCCAAATGGTTGCTGGAATGCCAGACTATTCTAGAATTTCCTGAGGATGGGTTTGGCCTCCATCAGCTCTGCCCCCCCCCCCCCCCCCGGTGGGAGAGAAAGGAGTGCAGCTGTGGAAACTGGCACTGCATCCCACATTGCCTGGAGACGAAGGTCAGGCTCAATTTCATGCTCCTTCGTCCCCCATTATGACCTTTATTTTCCTGGCACATGGCAGCTGCTTGTGTCCAGAAGAGGAGAGGGGAAGTGTTATATTGTTAATAGCGCTCCCACCGTATCAATGGACTTGATGCTTCCCGACTTTAACAGTGGGTCCGTTGAAAGTGGTATGGGGCGTTCGGGGCAAGTTTTCACTTGCTTTGACAGAGCAGGGACTTGCCGGCCTTTCTAGATTTTTGCATGCTTATCAGTAAAGCAAGGCTGATGCTGAGAGTCCCGGGGATGGGAAAGCAGCGTTATGGGTACCAGCCTGGAGTGAACCCGTTTGCTCCCTGCACTGCGTGTGGCTCGAGCTAACAGGGCTGGTCCGACTGGCTGCTTCTCCAGGCCTCCACCGCTTTCTCGCTCTGAGCTGCTGTAACAAAATCGAGGCAAAGGGGCTGGTTCGCTGCTGCTGGAGCGTCCCCCCAGGATGCGCTCTGGGGCATCTTCTCTGCCGCCCCTCCCCCTTCACAGTATTCCTAGGCTGCCGCAGCAGCCTGCTTTCAGGATGTGCTCACGGGTCTCCAAAGCTTTGCCCTGTACACACCAGCAGCAAACAGCCCAGACCCCATCAGCCACTTCTCTTCGCCCACATCTGCTAGCAACTTTAATTTTTTGCTTTCCTCTTACCCTTTTCCCTGCCAATCTCTCCAGCTCCTTACTCCATTAAGACCCCGGTCCCAGCTCAGGTCCTAAACTTGCCTCCTAAAGCCATCCCTCTGCCCTCTGGCTAAAACACACCCAGTTCAGAAGATTTCTCTCTCCTCTGTGTATACCCTTGCAACCCATCACCCTATGTCTAGAGTCAAATGCCGTGCTTTCTAGAGAGGATGTTGGCGAATGAAATTCTCTTTGTCTTATTACCCCAGTAATAGATGCCAATTACAATGCCAAGAAAGAGAGGCTTCATGGGCCAGGCGATACCCCCAAAGTGTGTCCATGCCCTGTTTCCTTTGATATCCACGCTTCCCTGTCCTCCCCATCTACCTTCCCACTGTCACCTTGCCTATTCTTCCCTGTCTCTTGTCTGTCACTGGGCCTTGGAGAGGTGGAAGGGAGTAAGGGCGTGAGGGGTCCTGGTTTGGGTCTCAAGCTATGTGGCCTCAAAACCCCAATCCTCTTCTAGAAGAGGACTGTCTGCACTGGATGCCACATGCAGTGGGATTTGACTCCAGGCTTCTGTGAGGGCCATCAGAGCTTTCACTCTCCTCTGCTGGGCATGTGTGAGGCCCCACAGAGAGTCAGCACATTCAACAGCCTCCCATTTCTCATTTTGGACTTCCCCCTAGGACCGTTATCAGGCTTGAGCAATTGCTTTCATGCTGCAAACTGCTTTTGTTCACTTTTGCACCAGAGAGAATTTTCTATCCTTGGCTGGATGGTCTGTCAATGTGCATCCCTTGACAGTGCTCCTGGGCAGTTGAGAGCAAATTGCTAACCTTCAGGGTCTTGAGAAATAATAAAATGGTAGTTTCAAGCCGCCATGTGTGGAGGTAGTTTATTCTATCATAATATATAACTGAAACAGCCCCAACCCTTGTTTGCACATAACACTCGTCTGCATTTTCTAACTAGGAAAAATGTCTCCCTGGGCCTGACCCACCCTTGACCACATAAAACAAGAAGAGCTCTCTTCCCCTTTGGCCAGGGGATTTGTATTAGTATTGGGTTCCCCTGAATAAAATGGAAAACACAAAATAATAGTAGCTGAAACGCAGTATATTTCCCCCCTTCTTGTAAAAGAAATCTGGGGATAGGCAGTACCAGGACTGCTTTGGTGAGTCCCTCTAGCTTTTTGTTCTATTATCTTAGTGTTTGGCTTCTACCCTCAAGATCATCTCATGGTCCAGGATGGCTGCTGGAGCTCCAGCCATTAGACCTGCATTCCAAGTGGTAGGGAAAAATATGACAGAGGACAAAGAAGCACACCACCTAGCCAAATCGGCATCCTTTACATAGTCTTTGGTCTTATTAACCACAACGTACTGATCACAAGGCTGAACCTAGCTGCAAGGGATGCTGGGGTAATTTAATCATACAGCTCAGCCCATCATAATCCTAAATAAAATCAAGGTTCTGGTGCCAAAGAAGAAGAGGTGGTAATAGGTGACCAAGCGAGGGTGAAGTTCTGATAGAGTAGGAGAAGAGAAAGAATGGCAACGAAGAGGGGATCTGGTCCCAGACAACTCCAAACTGGTCTCTACCATTGGGTGGGAATGGACAGAAGACTGAGTAGCCCTCAGCCAGGCAAACATGTGAGCAGAGGACGATGTGGCCTCCGCTCTTGCTCCCGGCTTCTCTGGATGATGAGCCCTGGGAAGGCAAGTCTTTGCTCTTGATGCCCAAAGCCTATCTCCACAAGCTCCCCCCACCCCCCACCACTCCCCAAGTCTTCGCCACCCACAGCTGGACCTCATGTCCAGTCCTTCACTCACCAAGCATGTGTGGAGGGCCGGCCCCTCAAGGGACAGCCCGTGGTTCTGTGTGTACACAGGGGGACAAGGGGGTAGGGGAAAGGAAGACAGGCCCACAGGACAGATGGCCAGCTGGGGGGCTGGGGGCGCCAATACAACCTTGGGGAAGGGGCAGTGAGGGTCCTCAGAGAAGCTGGAACTGGAACTCAGAGTTCTAGTTTGTGTCTTTGTTTTAAGAGAGCTATGACATGCCGTACATGAGGACCACCGGGGTAGTCTGCACCTTGCAGATTCCACGTGGCGATCTCTCTACCCTCCTTGTAAGACAGTACACACAGCTCTAACTCGATTTCGTCTGTTCCCTAATGTGTATCTCTGTTTAGTCTGATCAATCTCATACCTAATAATCTAAGATCTAGATGTGCTTCCATGCATTTTCTTACATAAATGGAATCAAAACTTACATGTGGGATTTGTGGGGCCATTGCTTACCTCACAAAGTTAAGGTCCTATGAATAACACTTTTCACATCTGGCTTTTCTCACTCTGGTAGAATCCCGCCAAGTCAGGGGCAGAGCCTGGACTCACAGACTTGAGTCTTGTGGCAGTTGGTCACCTATAAAGGGGAGGAGAATGGAAGGAGAGGTAGCCATTCCAGCCAAGAAAACATTCTTATCTTGGGCACATCCCACACATGCATGAAGGAAATTACCAGGGAGCTTGTCAAGCCCAGGGGCCTCTACTCAAATCCTAAAAAGGGAAGGGGGCAGGGGCTGCACCCCATGCTGTTCTGGGGGTGTATTTGGGTGCAGAGGCCTAGAGGAAGCTGCTGGCTCTCGTGAGTCCATCAGGAGGGCAAGGACTGCCCCATTTTCAGGGACATCTCTGGCTGCCAGTTGCCTATGGGACAGTCCACCTTCTCAGAACCACCAGGAGCACTGATTCCCCTAGATGAACAGGCCCAGACCCCCAGGATGTCCAGGACCACGGAGAGTAATGGCAACCTCTGCCCAGCCACGAATGGATAGAGAGTCACCCACCCAAGAGAACAAAATCCCCCTCTCTTTGCTGTGGATTGTTCCCTGGAAGCCAGTGCATCTGAGAATGGTGATTTAATTTAAATGCCAACTTTGGTTCCTTCTAGAAATCTGCAAATCATGGAGCATGTGGGTGGGTGGGGGGCATGAGTGAACATGGTTGCTGAGCAGTGACACCCAGCCAGGCCCTGTTCTAAGCTTTTTCCCCAATGGCCTCATTTCACTTCATAGCCCCTTGAGGTTGGTGGTGGTATTATTATTCCTCCTTTCTCAGGTGGGAAAACTGAGGCTCAGAGAAGAGATTTGCCCTCAGCCAGCCTGACTCAACTGGCAGGACTTGATTTTTTAACAGTATCTGCTCATAACCATGAGCTCCCCCGCCCCTTTCCTAGAAAGAGGCCCTGGGAGGGACCTTGTTTTCTGGAAGCAGCATCAAACTCAAAGTGAAGAGACTAATTCCAGCTGTGTCTTGCCTGGGACCTCTGTGGGCCTCAGTGTCCCGATCTGTGAAATGAGGGGCTGCCCTGTGATCCCTCAGGGGTCTTTCTCCTTGATAGATCTCTAACAAACTTGTTCACAAGAGGTGATGACTAAAGAGCTCCTTGTATTTCTTTTTTTTCTATACACATTTGCATTTCAGCTACCTAGCTTCCTTTCTTGCATCTGGGATACTTGTGGACATTACTAAGCTTAAACATGGCCAGAGGGTGATCACTCTTATTAACCATAAAGACAAAATGGCTCTACAAATCTCTTAGGCAATTGGAATATGCCTGAAAACTGAGGGGCACAGTTTGGCAAGAATCCCGGCTTTGGGCCCCAAGGCACCGACGAAACAGTGTGGAATAGTGTGGAACTGTGTGGGAGAGTACAGAACAGAGCAGAAGAGCATAGAACACTCTGGAACAGTCTGGAACAGTAGAGAAGACTGGGCCAGGGCAGTGGCTGAGGCCCTTGTCCTGCTCTTGGCTCTGCCATGGGACCCTGGGAATCTCTTGACCCCATGAGCTTTGATTTCCTCCCCTGCGTACTGGAGCGACGGTAACCTGACCTGCTGACCTGTGGAGACAAAGGTAACAATGATGGGTAACGTCAACAGAGCATTCAGAGAGACTTGCCTCCTTGGAAGGGATTCATGTTCTCAAAAATGGAAACCAAATCCTCATTACCCACTGGGGGTTTCTTCAAGGATCGTTATTTAATTCACCAGAATCCTCTCAATAGAAATTGGTAATATGTATTGACAGCCCATCTATTTTCCTTTGCCCTAGGAGAGTGGCTTTCCAAGACCGGCATATCCAACACAAGAAGCTCACTGGAGTCACCATAGGTGGCATTCTTAAATTATTGTCCTTGATGGATTCTGACAGTGCACAGCCTGTGGGAATAGAGTGTAAAATGCTATCTGGGAGCAAGGAAACATGTCTTCCGCCCGCCTCTCTTGACAGCTGCTTTGTGTTGATTCATTCTCTGCAGCAACTTTGGACAAAATGAAAATCAAGTTTTGTTTGGTTTTCATTTGTTTAAAAACAACTTCGCGTCCGTGGGTTCCCCATGTAACAAATGCTTTTGTGCCATGGAAGAAAAACGAATAAAAACGACCCTTCTTGAGGTCAGCTCTGGGTTGGCTGGTTAGGAAAGAACACAGGTGCATTATGGATGCTCGTCCTATGACACCTGGGAGAGGTAGGAATTTTCCAGAAGTCAGGATGAGGTCGTGGGTGCCAGCTATCCCCCTGGCAGGTGGTGGTGCTGGGATTCGGACTGGGGTTTGCCTGACTGGAGGCTCCAAGCGCTTACTCATTAGCGCTAACTTGGAGTCAGAGCGTCAGCCCTCCGCTGGCAGGTGACTTCTCTCCTGGGAGCCTTGATTCCAAAGTGGAGTTGATAAGATGCGTTTCTTCAGAGCTCCAGACTGGAGATTTCTGGATTCCCCTACAACCTCTTCTGAAAGAGGCATGTGGAGGAGCTCTCCAGCCTCCGTGGGGCTGAACTGACGAGTGATCCTCACAAGCCGGCCTGGGGCCTTTTTACTGCTCGTGGAGTCATCCGAGGAGTTACGTGCCCCCCCCATACCCTCATTAGAGGGCTGGGCTGGCCCCTGGGGCCCTGGATGCCAGGCTTTGGTCTGCCATCGCTAGCTGGGTGAGCCCAGGCCATCGCATCTCGGGTCCACGCTCAAAGGGGTTCAGCTCTCCTCTTAGGATGGTCAAGTTCTGACTCTTTGAAATAGAATTAGCATGTTTTTGGAGACTCCAGGCTCTACCAGAGTGGACCCTGTGTAACAGTAGGAGATGAAAACAGAGAGTGCCCCTCCCCATTCGAAATTGTTTTATTTCACAGTATCTTAGAGGTCACTGTGGTTACTTGGCGGGGACACCTACAAGACCGCTCTCCATCGTGGCTGCTCTTTGGCAGCCGATGGGAAGTCAGAGAGTTTTGTATTTTCATAGTGTCCACAAACCCCAATATCTCATCAGTCTGGTAGGAGAGGAGGTTAGAGCAAATGGTGCTTTCGTATTATCCCTTAAAACAGCATGTCATGGATTGAATTGTGTCTCACCAAAAATGACCTGTTGGAGTCCTAACCCTCAGGACCTCAGAATGTGACCTTATTCGGAGATCGGGTATTTACAGGTGTAGACGAAAGAAAAGGGGATCATCGTGATGGGTTCTAATACAGTGTGATTGTGTCCTTACCAAAACGGGGAATTGGGACCCAGAGACAGACACACAGAAAGGGCAGACAATGTGAAGACACAGGGAGAAGCCAGCCATTGACCAGGCCAAGGGTGAGGCCTGGGATGGACAGACTCTCTCTTGCAGCCCTCAGAAGACGCTGTCTCGGACTTCCGGCCTCCAGAACTATGAAGCCCCCCACTTTGTGGTCCTTTGTTATGGCAGCCCTACCACACCAACACACACTGTGAAGTTCTAAGAGGTTCTAAGAGGGGGCAGAGACCCAGACTCCTGAGGTAGAGTACGGGGGGACTCATGCTGGGGGACCCAGGGACATTCCATCCTGCATTTTCATTTCCTGCTGTTTCCACAGGACGGGTGAGACAAAAGCTAAGGCTTTTCCCCACTTAGTCCTGCCTCCCACTTTCATTAATTTGAAGTTATATTTAAAAATCGAAACGATAAGAATTTAAGTTGCCTTTCAAAGTAGCCACGTCTCGGGGTGCCTGGGTGGCTCAGTCAGGTAAGCGTCTGCCTTCAACTCAGGTCGTGATCGCAGGGTCCTAAGATCCAGCCGCCCATCAGCCTCTCTGCTCCACGGGGGGAAACCTGCTTCTCCCTCTGCCTCTGCCTCCCCCTCCATGCAAATAAATAATATCTAAAAAATAAATAAAAGTAACCAAGTCTCCTTTAGCTTAGAATTGCTTGATGCGGGTGGGGAACCGTTTAGAACTGCCCAAAAGATCAGCTGCTTTTCCACTGCTGAAGTTTGCGACTCCCCAGATACATTGTCCTTTGTGTTCAAAACGAGGGTGCACCCGGCCCAGCAGCCCCAGCCCTAGCCTCCTCCCCCTGTTCCCGAGGAGAAAGCCAAGCCTGGCCTGGGAGCTGCAGGTGACAGTCCTGACCGGTCCGGGAGCCGATGAGAAGTTCATAGGCTGTTAATAAACTGGAACCAATCGGTGAATGCAAGGCGGTCGTGCTGGGGCCGGCTGGGGCCGCAAGGGCCTTGGGAGAGCCTGCACTTGGGTTGCCTTTATCTGCATAGAGCAGAAGCATGAAAGCGCCCGGCCGCTCTTGCTGTTTGTTACAGTGACTAGACATATGTCCCTCACCCTAGCACGGGGAATATCTAATTAAGTGACACAATGATCGCTTATGCCCGGGGCTGTCACAAACAAGGCTCTGTCACTCTCCTCAGAGAACCACAAAATGGGAATTCACTTTTCGTGCATGATAATGAATATATTTGAAATAGATTAAAATTGATTTAGAGCCCACGCTCCTACCCTGGAGAAAACACCACCAACAAATGCTATTTTCACAAAAATATTTTCAAGCCCCCAATGGCCGTGGGGCTGGGAGTGGAGGTGAGAGAAGGCTCCCGGGAAAGGTTAGCTGCTTGATGACCGTGTTCGGTAGAATTTGCTTTCCAGTGGTTTTTCAGGAATGAGTTAGGATCTTAGGGATGGTCGCTGTATTTTGCTCAACAATAACAGAAATGCTCGCATATGCTGCATGGGAGCCAAAATGTTCCAGAGTTTTAAGGGTTAAATGTTTCCTTTATGTGATCCTTCCCTTCCCTTCCTTTGCTATGGATAGGACACATAGGGAAATTTCATTTTCTTTAAAGCTGAATCATTTTTAGCACATCAAATCGAAGTGCTCTATCCTATTTAAGATTCATGCTGCTACTTTAAAATAGACTTATTTTTAACAAGGGGGGAGTTTTTTATTTTGGTTGAGCACTGAGGAAATGATGTTGCCTGCCTTCCACTGTCAGGACCAAGGAGGAACCGTGCCACCAGTTGGGGAAGTGGGAACAGGGTGAGGAGTCCCATGGCTAGAATTTGGAAAACTTGAAAACCACCTCAAAGTGTCTTTTGTTACCACGAGCAGAAAGGGCCACATAATTTGCAGGTCCCAGTGAAAATGAAAACATGGGCCCCCTTGTTTAAAAATCATTAAGGATTTCAAGACAGTGACAGCAGAGCCTTAAACCAAGTGGGGGGGGTCTCCTGCACCCCGACCCCGTGGGACTGACGACACAGCTTGCACACCCATGAAACTGGTTGTTTTTTGGTCCTCAATAAGAAGAAGGGAAAAGAGGAGTAGGAGACAAGAGGAGATCTTAAATCCTAATCTTTATACAGCCCATGAGCCCAGAGAAGGTCCTCAGAGGAAAACGAATGGAGAACAGAACCCCAATTAATTGTTCGTCCTCACCAGCTGAATTTGCAGAGCGCAGCAAGACTGCCAATGGAGATGTTTGTGTGCTTTCCTCGCTCAAAGTGTGACGGGCTTTTTCTTTCCACTCCAGATTCTATCCGTTCAGAGAACTAGATCATCGGAAGAACTACACATTGAGCGGACAGATCAGAATTTGGGGGAGAGAGGCAGAGACAGAAAAGTCCTGCCTCCTGTACAACACAACAAAACAAAAGTCTTGATTAGTATTTATCCAGATGTTGAGACCCCCAGCTGCAACTGGCTTTTGCCTGGCTGAGCAGGTGGGGTGCTGTGCCTTGTGGCTTGTCTGTCTCTTGTTTCCCGCATCCCCGTGACACACACACACAGATGAGGTGGCCTCAAGTTTCCCCCCTCCTCTGCCTTGGATGCCTGTCTGCCCCCACTCTTTGTGGGGGCTCCTCTGTGCTGGGAAATGACCCCTTCTTGGCTCCACCCATGAGCCAATGTCCGTGGGGAAAATGGGTTTGTTTTCTGCAGGGGAGGGGTGTTGGAAGAAATCTGTCATATGTTTTTTAAATTGTGGTAAAAGCCACATAACACATTTACTATCTTAACCGTGTTTCAGCATACGGTTCAGTTGTGTCAACCCAATTCACATTGCTGTACACAGATCGCTAGAACTTCTTCACGTCTGTGGGGTTTTTATGCCTGTCCCCATGACACCACAGGCCTCGCACCACAGACACCCAAAGGAGAGGAAAAACCCATAAACACGGGAGGGACTTCATAAATGTCCTTCAATAGGTGGGACCACACTAGGCTGTGGAACTCAGGCCTCATTTGGGATCAAGCCAATTCCCTGGGCCCCAGCCAAAGTTTGTGACATGATTTTGTTGTCTCCTAATGATTGCATATTTACAAAAAAAGGGGGGGGGGACACTTTTTAGTCACTTGGATTCTTTGATTAATTTCTTCAGGCAACTCTGAATTTGATTTCTAAATAATCTCTCAAACCTGTCATATTGAACCTTAAAACTCACAGAGCCTTACCAACCTCTCAGCCCAGGGCTTAGTTCAGTGCCTGGGATACAAGAGATGCTCGGGGACACCTGGCGGGCTCAGTCAGTTAAGCGTCTGACTTGATTTCAGCTCAGGTCATGATCTCAGGTTCGTGAGATTGAGCCCCGTCGGGTTCCACACTCAGCTGGGAGTCTGCTTAAGATTCTCTCCCTTTCCCTCTCCCTCCGCACCTGCTCGCAGATGTGCTCTCTCTCTCTTAAATAGATAAATAAATCCTTTAAAAAATAGATGCTTCATAAATATTTGATGAATGAATGAGTGATGGAGTGGGTTTTCTATATTCACGAGGAGAAGGAAGGATAAGGGAGATCTGTGGGGGTGATTTCTAAACTCCACTTACACCTGTGGCCTCAGTCCCTTGCCAGAGATCCTTGCCCGAGCACAGCTGATGGGGCGTCAGGGCAATGGGCAGGGACAGAGGGGAGGGCAGAGGGTGCACACAGGACCAGTTGACCAGAGACCCCTGACCTGGGAGGATTCACCTTTGGAATGAAAAGCAAGAAATTCTTTGGAAACAGAAGAGGTGGGGCCACCTGGAGAGGACCCAGATGAGAGTGGGCGGGTGAGAGAGAAGGCCAGCATTGTTTAAAAGCAGCTGAGGGTCCGTCTGAAGCCTGCCTGCTCGGTGCTGGATGAGGAAGGAGGTTGGGTAATGGGCTCGGGCGGGGCTGGCAGGAGCTGCAAAGCCTCTTGGGAGGAAGTGTTGCAGGGAGGGCAGCAATCAACAGGGGCCTGGCTTGGGGATCCAAAGGCATCTGGAAAGAAATCTGGAGGTGGGGGTGGGAGGACATCATGAGAGAAGCAGGGGGAGGAACTAGAGCATCTGGGAACGTGAACCTGTTTGCCTGTTTTGGCTGAAATAGAGCAAGACTTGCATGTTTATACACCCCCTTTCCAAAACCGAGACTAGAGCCTCAAAGCCTTTGCAAGGGACCCCTATGATGGCAGCCTGGAAGGAATGAGGTTTGGGCTAAGGGGCAAGAGAGCACCCTGTACTTACTCAGAGACAGTGTGTCTGCAGCTGGGGCTGCTCCTGAGCCTGAGGCCAAACGCGATGCAGGAAAAGGCAGAACTCTAACATCAGCAAATTGGGTTTTGCTTTCCTTTGTTCTACCATTCCCCACCTCACTAAGGACAAGTGGTCCAGTTCCTGAACCCCCTGCTTTTTCTTCGAGATGAGTAGGTTGTTGACAAGGAAGCGACTCACAAGGTATGGACGCTTCATTGTGTCCTTATACCCCCCCCCGGACCTGCTGAAGGAGACAGGACCCGGCCAAGGAGAGGTTTTGGGGACACACTTGCCACTGCAGTGGGGTTTCGGAGCGCACACTGGTGAAGAGGGGTTGGAAGAACAGTTGGAAATTCAGCTGCTAAATGAATTCACGGTATGTGCCTGTGGGCAAAATATGTCCTGTCTTGGACCTCAGTTTCTTCATCTTTGGGATGGGGTCTCTGGAGTAGCCCACTGGGTCCGAATTACCGGGAGATTACAAACACACACTCCCGGCACCAGCCTCTGGACATGCGGACTCGCTAGGCTGGGGTCAGGCCCTCGCATGAGTGTTAAGAACAAACCAACCAACCGGCATGATGGTTTTGAGGCACAGCTGGGCTTGCAAGTCTTAACATTAGGGTGTAGGTCTTACTCTGCCCCGCAAGGGTTGACTTCGCTATTTTTATAGTCAGAAGGAGGCCAGAGTTCTCTGAGCAGAACAAACCCAAGGGTGCCCTAACTTTTACCATCACTCAGTTCCGGGCGCAAATCCAGTCCCCTTGCAGGGCTAGTTTAAATCCCCATCCTTCCTGAAGTCTCCCTCTCCTCTCGGACCCCTGGCCTCTTCTTTCTCTTTCCGTCTCCTAGAACATCCATTAGCCGTCGATGGTCTCACGTGTGCAGAAAAGCACTATTTGGTGTCATCATGCACCCTGCTGTCTCTTTAGCTGACCTTCCCAGAAGAGATGAACCTTTTGTGGGGGGACCCTTGTCTGCCTCCTGCCCCAGCACCGTGATTGCTGACTTACACTGGGTTGCTCTGAGCCGCTGGTGGCCGGGTCAGGCAGCCATCGCAGGGCGGCTAACCATCACTTCGCTCGTGTCATCCAGCTAGCTTAGCATCTGCTCTTGCGTCCTTTCCAGAGGTCATGAGACACTTTATTAATTTTAGTCACCGTCATGCAAATCTCCTGTGCATCTCTTCCTTGTGATTTCATTAGCCTGAAGGTCAGGGTTAGGTTCGTTCCATGACTTATTACATTTCTCAAACTGTAGGTGTTTTTGGAGCGTTTCGCCTTTGATTTGGGAAGCACTCTGCAACATCCACTCTCCTGGGTCAGAGTCATGCCTTTCTTACCCGTCGTTAATTATATATACTCATCCCAGGAAAAAAAAAAAAAGGAAAAGAATGAAGACTGTAAATTAGGAACATACATATGGAGAAAGGCGGGGATGGAGTTGGGGGTGCAGGGGGTGGGGGGAGCAGTGCCATATGCCAGACGGAGAACGCCTGCTCCTACGGTATCATGTTTCCTTGTTTTCCCGTCTCCTGATCTTGGTCTTCTCCCTTGTTATTGTTTTGTAGCCCTTTTTAAAAATCATAGTCCGTGCCAGTTATTATGTTGCTGTGATGGGGCAGGAGAATGGCTGCTTGAGAAGTTTTAGAGAGAGAAATAATGCTGTATGTCATCTCGCATGTTTCTGAGTCTGGGTGCCTCTAATCCTTGCTTTGTAAAGAATTTTCCTGAATTTCTAAGTGATCGAGCTCGGTGTAGCAGTAGTGCCTTGAAGTCAAGGTTCCCGATCCATCGGCTCTGATAAGGTGCATTCTGGATGTTCAAGGTGCAGATTAAAAGCATCCGGGCTCTAATTCAGAAGTGATGCTTGTTCAGTTTGTCGGCAGGTCTGAAACAGGCATGAGGCACGACCCTTGATCTGCACAGATGTGCGAATGCAGAGAACCCGTGACTGTTTTTGTTCTCACTTGTCCCTTGAACTCGCAGAACTCTGCAGCGTAAGTCACAGTGCAAAATAGAGTGCATCCTATGAAGAAGACCTTAAGAGGTGGGTTCTCTTGTCCCTTGGTAAAACGGACCCATCCCTGCCCCGAGCAGCCTTTGTGGCACTGCTCTCTCTTTGTATCCTTTTTCCGGGGGAGCTGTCATCTGCTGTGCTTTTAATTATGTGTCCCTTAGGACGTGTCAGCCCTTTTCCACTCTCAGGGATTTTAATACTTCCTCCCAGTGTACCCTGCTCATCTGATTTCCCCCCTAATCTCATAAATCTCCTTCCACCAAATATTAATCCAGTGGTGATTAGTTTTCTCTGTGCCCACCTTTCACAACAGTGGAGTTTTTGTATAACACGTTCCGTGGGAGCAGCGCCCATAACTGCTTTGAGCAAGTCTTTGGTCGACACTGGTAAAAATAATCATAGACTAAGTGCAGTGTGGTAGCCTGGATTGGATACCCTCCAAGCTTTGTAACAGACAAAGGGCATTAGTGGAAAAGCTGATGAAACCCAGACAGAATCTGTGGTCCAGTTAATATCAGTGTTAACAACGTTAATTTCGTAGTTGTGCCAAATGCTCCAAGGGAACGTAAGATGTTAATATCCAAGCACATAGGAGCTCTCTGCACCTTCACGGCAGCCTTTCCGTGAGTCTAAAATTATCCCAAAGTGAAAAGTCAACTTAAAAATCCAAAAATTCTATGTAAGAGAAAAATTCAGCAGGAATACGTATAACAGGAAACAGCATCATCCCAATAAGCCTGGGATCTTAAATCCCCCCTCTGCATCTCACTAGCTATATGCTCTCTGGGCTTCTGTTTCCTCATCAGTAAAATAGGTGTAAAAATAGTCCTTGAATGAGTGCACCTGGAACGATGCAAAGCACATGGTTAGAGCCCAGTCAATGTGAACTTTTCTTATTGAAGTTTCACCAAATTCAGTCTGTACTTGGCGAGTCACATTATTGTGGGCTGTCTCATAATTTTAAACAGTTCCATGTGGGAAACCAAACAAATCAAGCTCCTTACATTTTCTTGATCCTAGAAAGTGTTCCAGAAATATCTAAGCAAAGTCAATCTTTCCATCTTCTCATTTCTCTTAGTTCGGGGGCTAAGTCTGTCACTAACGAGAGCCCTAAAGAAGAAAGAGTTTTAGCACAGTGAAGGGTTCAGATCAAAACCCTGTGTGGCTTTTTCCTCCTCTGCTTTGCTGAGCTCACAACAGGAGTGCTAAATGGAAGAAGAGCATTGGCTCCCAACTGGGGGCAATTTTGCTCCCCAGGGGACATTTGGCAATGTCTGGAGGCATTTTTGGTTGTCTAACTGGGAGTAGGGTGCTATTGGCATCTAGTGAGTAGAGGCCAGAGATACTAATAAACATTCTGCAATGGACAAGACAGCCCCCCATGACAAATAATTATCCAGCCCAAAGTATAACAGTGGTACACTGAGAAACCTGGAGTAGAGTTGCCAGCCATTTTATTACCCAATAGCACTTTTCCAGTTGAGGTCGTATGAACTCTGTCTTCCCTACGCAAAGAATGTGTTTATCTGCAATAGATCTTGGGAAAATTAAAGAACCTTCCAGAAGGTCATCAAAGACCATGGGAAAGTTTTTGTTGATGGTAGGCCTGCCTTCTAAAGCAAAGACTTTGGAACTCAAGTCTTCAAATATTTGAGTGGGGGAAGAAATGTGGGCAACGTAATAAGGGCTTCAGCAAAGGAAACATCATGTGCTTTTCTTGACTATTCATAAGGTATTAGAGCTAGTGATTTAGGTGGAAAGCTAAAACTGAAGAGAGAAATGAGTTTTCTGAAGAGGATGGAAAAAAACACCAGAGTTGTGGGTGTGGTAGGTGGGTTTGGGAGGAGAAGGATGAAGCATGGTGACGCAGATGGCTCTCTTGAATGTCTATAACAGACTGGTCAAATTACCAGCTCTGCGATCCTTCCAGGGTCTGATCATCTTGAGCGGCACTGAACGGTGGTTTTCCTTGCTAATAGAATCAGTGCAAATAATGTTTTATGGTAAAAGACATACTTCTGACTTTGAAGAAACCGTCTACATTCTGGGCCTGGCCAGACTGTATTAGTCTGGGCAGCAGAAATATCATGAGTTGATGTGCCTGGTGATGCTGGACTACTAGAACATTCTGTGGCCTCTTTCTAGAGCTAGACTCTCCAGTACAGTAGCCGCTAGCCACAATGTGCCTATTTAACTTGAAATGAATTAAAATTAAATACAATTAAGTAAAATTTAAAATTCATTTCCTTGGTTTCACTGGCCACATTTCGAGTGCTCGAGGGCCGCATGTGGCTGGTGGCTACCACACTGGCCAGCATATCTACAGAACATGTCCATCATTGCAGAAAGTTCTACTGGACAGAGCTGCTGGAATCGAGCCCCTTCCTATTGCTCGTCTGGATGTTGCATCAGGACCGAAACTTGCCCGAAAGGACACAATGGAGAAATGGGCCATTGGTAAAACCCATTTTAATACACCAGGAAAACTCTGACCCGGACGTTCAAGAAGCATAGGGAAATAGCTGATGGGAAGTTAATTTTTAGGCAGAACAAAACTTATAAAGGTGAATCTAAAAAGAGGGATGAATGGGGGCAGGGCGCGAAGAGTGTGAATCAGGAAAGAGGAAAGCACATTCTACATTTTTATCAGGCAGGGGCACCTGGCTGGCTCAGTTGGGAGAGCGTGCACCTCTTGATCTCGGGATCGTGAGTCCATGCCCCATGTTGAGTGTAGACATTACTTAAAAAATACATTTTTTTATCAGGCAGAACCAGAAAATTTCTAGGTCGCCAGTGATTCAGGCAAATAGAAATTTTGGGGTGTGTGGCCCATCTAGTCATCATGATTCAGGGTCTGCACCTGGCTTCCACCAGCCTGGGTTTGGGGAGATTGGATTCCACTGGATTCTGTGTGCCTGGTGTGGGTTATGGGTTTCTTTTTCTTTTCCTTTCTGACATACCGGAAGCAAAGGTGTGCGTCAGGGCTGGGATCCTTTCAGTGAGTGACAGGCCATGTAGGTAAGTTGAAAGAAAAAGATGTGTCCTGTAACGAGCTCCAAATAAGCTGTTGATTTGGAGTCTGGCTGAGTCTACACCGCTCCTCAAGGTGGGGTACAGAAGGCACCAAGTTTGGGGGGGTAGCTTTTCAAAGGCTGGGCATGAACGAGGGTCTTTATAACATGTTAGTTTACAAATGAATGGCTGTGTGGGGATGGGAGGTTGTCCAGTCCCCCTAAGGGGGAGAAGAGAGTCACTTACAGACCTCTGGGCTCTGCCCCTGAATATTGTGTGAGCTCACCTGTGAGTGGCTAATGTGCATTTTAAATGAGGTAATGAATTTAAATGTAAAAGGCCTTACCAACTTGCAATGGCTATCAAAATCTACATTTTAAAATTTTTATTTAAAAAAATTTTTTTTAAAGATTTTATTTATTTATTTATTGGGGCAGAGGGGGAGAGCATGAGCAGGGGGCGTGGCAGGCAGAGAGGGAGGGAGAAGCAGGGTCCCTGCTGAGCAGGGAGCCTGCCAGCTCCATCCCAGGACCCTGGGATCATGACTAAAATTTATCTTTTCTTCACCACTCATGTGGAAATTCATTCTCTTTCCTTTAGAAAACGGACTTCAGCCCGCTATACCAATCCTATAGCCTAAGTATTACTTGCTTCAATGCCCCTCCCCAAAGCCTACTTCTGACCTGCAGGACACTGGTCCTGGTAGCCTCATGTTCCTTCTTTCCCTGACCTCCCCCACTCCCCTTCCAGGAAGAATTCACTTGTTCAGGGCTCTCCGGATCCTCCTTGGTGTATTAATGATACCTTATAGATTGACCTGTGCGAACAGCTTGCTGCGTATTCCCTCCCAGGCAAGGAACATCTTACAGGCTTTCTGGAGACATCACACTGACCCCAACAATGGCATTAACAGGAGGAATGCTGAGCCCCCCACACAGCTGGTGGGGAGACAGTGGGATACATGCCAGCTTCCCAGGGCTCCCCTTGAACACCATGAAACTTATACGGACTTTGGGGACCAAATTGCTGGAGGAGGGGGTGCGGGGGCTGGAGACCGGCCTCCTTGTCTGTTTCAGAGTCAGAACAGAGAGGTTTGCAGGCTCTCTGGCTCCCTCCACCTCTGTGTGGATCTGGGGTGACATCTCTGAGCTGCTGCCTACCCTGTGCTACTGTCATCCCAGGAGTCCTTGTTCCAAGTGAGTCCCAGTGCCCAGCTCTGGGGACAGAAGCAAGAGGAGTAGGCCGGGTTACCTGGGCAGCTCTGTGGCTGGGGAAACATGTAGACAGTAGCTGACACTCCTGTCCCCTCTCCCAGGACCCAAGCTGCTGGCCCAGCCCAACCTGGCCACATCTTTGCTTCAAGGGAGGAGGGGGGTGGGAAGAGCAAAGGGGCTGGCTCCTGGGAGTTTTCTTGTTATTGGCAGAGAAGCGGTGGGGGGGGNNNGGGATGGACGATAGAGTAGACCAGGTGCTTTCCACTTAGCTACGTGTTTCCAGAGGAATTTCTCTGGAGCCTTACTTCGAAGTTGCAAAAGGCTGGGTTTTGTTTTCTTTGTGTTTTGTTTTGCTTTGGGGGTGGGGCTACTTTCTCCCACAGCGATTCACTGGGATGTGGGGAAAGCCAGAAGACAAACCCGCAGAGGGGAAGGGGAGGGAAATTTAAAATGAAAAGATTGAAAGTGTAAGCAAGGTGCATGAGCTTTCATGCTGGAACCGTATAGCGTGTATCTCCCGTTTCTGACTTTCGACGGCATGAAAATCACTTTTCAATTCTGTGGTGTGGTACAAACAGCCAAACCCCCAATAATTATTCCTTTACACACCTCTGCTCTCACTTCGAGCCCCAGACATGCAGGAGGGGCAGGACCCGCCTCCCCTTGGACAGCCGTCATCGCTCCATAGAGAAGCAGTGTTTTGATAACTGGGCCGAACTGGGAAGCACTGGGCTCTGCGTCCTGACCCAGGCAGGCGCGGCTGAGTGTTCTCACAGCCATCTGTTAGGCCTGTAATGCATGAGCACATTAGCACATGGCCCGCCAGCAGACTCGACATTGTTCTCCTGGCTGCGTTAGTTCAGCCGACCTCAACAAAGGGGACAGTTTTGCATTCAGGATAAATACAACCACTGAGGGTTTTTTTTTTTCCTTGGGATATTTAATGTTAAGGTTAACGCTAGCTGTCTGATTTGAAAAGTTGCAGCCACCCTCCCTCCCCCTCCGGCATGTTCTCATTCTGCTTGTGACAGTGATGGGGACGGTTTGTGGGAGCTGCTACTTTGCCCGGAAATACTTTTCCTCTTTTAGATATGCTCCCATCAGAAAGATTCGGCAAATTGACTATGGGTCCTTTTTTTTTTTTTTTAACCCAAGGAGTTTGCCTCCCAAGGGATTAGAACAAATTGTCCAACTATGAATGTGTTTAATTTGAAGGGTCAGTCTTAAGCCTCAGGGTCTGGATTCTAGTTGTGCTCAGAAGGAACCCAAAGGACTTAAGGAGGTAGCCGAGAATGTTACAGATTTAGTAAATTTGTTGATCCTGATACATTATTTCAGAAAACCCCCGTCTTTGAGCCCATCCCAGGACCAGTATAAGACCAGCCTCTAAGCCTTATCTGTTTTTAGAATAGCATTTTAGGGAAGGCACACAGAGTTCAACAATGCACTTTGACAGGATCCGATTTTCCAAGTGTTTTTTTCTGTGGGAAGCCCAGTGAAGCTTCATGGCTCTTCTTTTCTGGTTAGGGAAGGGCTTGCTGGCAAAAATCATCTGTACACATTCATTCCATTCCAACAAATATTTGCTGAGTGCTTATTACGTGCTGGGCAGTGTTCTACTTCAAGGATCAGGATAAGCAAAGATTCTTGCCTCGTGGAACTTCCATTCCACTGACAAAGGTGGTAATAAACCATGAACTTAATAAATAAAAAAATACAGTATGGGGAAAGGAAAGGTGAGCAGAGTAAGGGGATTGGAAATGCCAGGGGTAGGCTGGAGTATTGAAAAGGAAGGAGGTGCAACTATTATCTCAATTTACAGAGCTTCCATGTTCCAAAAAGAAGTGTAAAACATCCCTGAGATAATGCTACCTTCCCTACATTAAAGCCCCCCCCCAAGTTCAACTCCACTTAGACAGGATCAGCTGACTACCCCCCTCCAATCAGGGTAGGTCTCAAAGATCTTACGTACTAAAAAAGGGCTTATTTCTTAAATCTGTTTTTCTGTATGTATGTTGCCAACCTCCCCAAAGCAAAAGATGGGGTAACGGGATGGTAAATGTGTGTGGAATGAGAGATCAAGAAAACAGAGTCAGGATATCAATTTGTACACTCATCCGATGTCAGATCCTTTTGACCTAGCTTAATGTCCACTTCTTAACCATGCATGATGAGAACCTGTATGTGTTAGAAGTAAGTTGGCCATTTCATCACTAAATCACAGTTGCTAAATCTGGCTGGATACTCAGGAAGGGAATAAGTCAAAACGCTACCCACCTCGGCCATGCTTCTCACTAAGATTTGACCTCTGTAAGACCCAAAGTACAGAAGGGGGGGGTCTGATCCACTGGGGGCACTGTGCAAGCCCCATGGTCTGTTGTAATGGGGTCGTTCCTTGACACAGGGTTGTGGCTGGCAGAAAAGGCATTGGGATCCTTTCTATGAGTGCCAGGGAGCGCTTTCGAGTTGCACAAAGTCACGGTGACTGTAACCTGAAATGGCCCTTGCCAAACTTTCCACTTTACAGATGAGTAGTTGGGGCCCAGAAAGGTCAATCCACTTGCCTTAGAACACCCAGCCTACTCAGAGATCTAGCTTATTAAACTCTTAGTCCAGACCTCTTTTCACCGCGATACCTTGCAGCAAGGACCTGAGGCCTTACTCAGAACTGAATGAAACTATGAACAGATGAATGGATGAACAAAATGTGATACATACATACAGAGGAATAGCCCTCAGCCTTCAAAAGGAACTGAGAACTGACAGGTGCCACAGCATGGATGAACCTGAGAAACATGCCAAGTGGAAGAAACCAGACACAAAAGGTCACAGACTGTACAAGTCCACATATAGGAAGTCTCCAGAATAGGTCAATCCATAGAGACAGAAGGCAAATTTGTGGTTGCTTGGGACGGGGTGGGGCAGGGAGGCCAGTGACCTCATGATGGTTACAGGGTTTGACTTTGGAGTGATATGAATGGTTTGGAACTAGATCGAGGTGGAGTCTGCCCCACACTGTGAATGCCACTGAGTTGCTCACTTTAAAATGGTGAATTTCATGTGTATGAATTTCACCTCGATGAAAGCAAACAGAAAGAGGGGGATGAAGGGGAGAAGCTGGTGGGTTAAACACAACACTGTGGGCGTGAGGCATGAGGATGAGCAGATCTGCTAGGGGGTAAGTGGAGGTGGAACCCTAATCCTGCCTGGGCAGCAGGGGGTGGGGGAGGGGCAGAGAGAGGGTCAGCCCCCAGACTGAGGGGGTGCCCAAGCCTCTGCTGCAGGCCTTTGCCAGAGCCTGGGCTGCTCTAAGTCATTTCCTTCCCCTCCTGGCTGAGCCACCAGCACCCCTGGTGGCTTCATCAGCTGCACTGGTCTGAACAGCTGAGTGAGTTCAGAGTTGGGGGTATGGGGAGCCCCCAGCCCAACTCCCAAGAGGCCCCCACTGTTCCCGATTCTGGTTTCACTGGGGGAGTGTAGGTCCTTCTCCACTGTGCAATGTAAAGACTATTCAATGAGGACCAACTGAGCTCCCGGTCCTGCACCAGGCACCCTGGGGCATGTGAAGGTGAGAACGGGGGCCTTCCCTGCACTGGGGGGTTTAAGAACTCACTCTGTATATAGAGCTCAGAGATACTCTAGGCCTCTCCTGGGGTCCTGAGGCATACAGCGTCACCCCTCTTTCCATGTTGTAGGGCAGGTTTGTGACCAAGTTGGACAAGGATCTTACCTCTGAAGACCTTCCAGAAGGTTCAATCAGATGACACCCCAGCAGCCAGGCACACTTCCTCCTCCCTTGGCATGCTCTGTGTGCCAGACCCAGACCCAGGTTGTCCCTTTCAAGCCTAATGCCCTGTGAAAATGGTACTAGCATCACGTCCATTTTGCAGATAAGGAAGCTGAGGCTCAGAAAGCCCACATCTTCTTCATGTTCAAGGTCACACAGCCGGTGGATCCTGGCCAAGGTAGCATTACTACCACATACCCAATTACTCAACCATGGTCTCCATGGTGCTCAACCCACCCAGCCGTGACCTACATAACCATGGCTGCTTCTTGGGGGCCCAAGCTCACATTCGAGGGTTGAGATCTGGCAGCAGCCACACCCTGGCCAGGCTCTGGGGCCCAGGGCATCTATTCACAGCTGGGGCCAGGCAGGAGATGACATAATTGTCAGGGAGTATTATTCATTATTCCATTTATCTAAGGAGGGACAGAGGCTCTGGCTCTGTGGTGTTGGGGCCTAAGTCTGAACACAAATACCCTGGGTAAAAACAAAGATGCCCATCCTACTCTAAGTCTCAATGTCCCCCATCAGTGTGTGATTCCCAGGTGGCTTACACTCCTGTCTCAGTCCCTACACTCCAGAAACTTCCTCCTTCCCTGCCTCCTCCATTGACTCCCATTGTGCAGAGGCTCTCATCTCGCAGGCACATCTAGATAGGAAGGCCTTCAAACTAGTTCCCACTGCGGGGGGAGCCTCACCATCAAGGATGGTAGGCTTTCCAGAATTGTCTACACTCCACTGAAGCAGAGGCTATAAATTCCACTGGCACACACAGAGAACATCAAAAGGAATTGTTTTCGCCCATGACACAGTCCCTGTGGGCTAGAGGTTCCCGGGAGGTGGGCCAGGGGACCCGGAGCGTTCTGGTATCTGAGTTAGACCCTGATCTGCCACGGAGCTTCGGAGCTTCGGAGCTTCGGTGTTCACACAACCTGACTCCGTTCTCCGGAAGAGGAAACCGGTTCAGAGAGCACCCACGCAGCTTCTGAGAGGCCACGCCAGCCCTGCTCTGCAAGTCTGCTTCCACTGCCAAGATTTCAGGGTCAGTGAATCGCTCAAGGTCCTGCTTGTGCCCCTTGGCGGACTTTTGCTTGGCCCTTGCCCTGGGCTCCAGGACTTGGGCCTTGAGCGCCCAGGACTCAGAGAGCCCGGGCTGGGCTTGGAGGGAAGGGAGGCGGGGAGGTCCTAGGAGACCTAGAAGCTCCTGGGCAGGGACAGACTTCAGCTCTCAGGTCAGTCAAGGAGGAAAGAGGTAAACAGGGCTGTTCACCCAGCATCCAGAGCTCAGCAGGGCCGAGGGCTTCCAGCTCCTAAGGCCACTGCTTCGGAGTTCCAGGCTCGCGGCTCGACGAGGCCGGGTGAGAGCGAACTCGCGGGCAGGAGGCTGCGCGCGCGGACTCCGGGGCACGGACGCGGCTGCGAGCGCCCCGCGGGGGTCGGTGAGCCCGGGGTCTTCCCGCGCGACGCCGCTTGGCCCCAGCGCCAACTGAGGCGCCTCGGGCCGGATCTGCGTGCCACCCTCTCGGGGGACCCCAACCACTTCCACGACCAGTGGATTCAGAGGCGGTGCGGCCGCCTGGGAAGAAAAGCTCCCAAACGAAAGTCGCACCCGGTCCGAAGCAGTTACTTAAAACCCGGCCGGTGTGGGCGGTGCTGGGGCAGCCGGAGGGCGGGGCGGGCCCGCGGAGGCCGGGGGTGCGCGCCCCGCGGGGACCCGGCTGCCCCGCCGCGCCTACCCATTTTGCCTACGCGAGATCCGGGAAGCAAGGGGCAGAGGGGCCGCGGGCTCGCGGTTCCGCGTGAGGCCGCCCAGCCGCGACGTGGCGGCCGGAGGACCCCAAGTGAAGACGCAGCCTGCAAAGCCCGCGCCCAGCCGGGCCGTGCTGGTGAACCGCACCACATCCAGGGGTTGCAAACGGGGAGCCCGCGGGCCAGTGCGGCCCACTTGCTTGTCTCTGGGGCCCTCGGCGTGCGGTAAAGTAGGGCCCGAGGTGCCCCGGGAGGAGAGCGCGCACCCCCAGCTCCCCGCGGCGCCTGCCGCTTCCTCGGGTCTTCCCTCAGCTGGACCGCGCAGGTGTCGGTCTGGCCCCTGCGGGCATTTCAGTTTGCGACTCCTTTCCGAATAACCACTCGGGGTGTGGACTGCACAACCGGGCCAGGGCTGTGGCAGCTATCTGGGCACGAAGCACAGTCACTGTCGGCGCGGCGGGCCGCCCTAATATAGGGGCCGCCTCATCTCACCTGCCCTGGCCCTTCCTCCGCCCGCGCGCCGCGCCACGCGCCCACCCCAGCCCGCTAATGACAAAGCCTTTCGGCATCGCCCGCCGCCCAGATGGGGGCATCGGGGACAGATGGGTCCAGGCATAAAGAGGGAGCACTAGGGGCGTCACCTAAGGGGGCTGGGGCGGGGAGAGGGGCGGGGAGGAGCTCGGACGATTTTCCAGGCGGCGCTGAGACAGTCTGGGACATCGGCGCGGGGGAGGGGGGGTGCGCAGCGGAGGGCCTGGGTAGGGCGGGACGACATCGCAGAGGTGGGCTCTGGAGCGGCTCTCGAAATACAGCTTTGGCACCTCATTTACTAGCTATGCCCCTGGGCCATTCACTTACCCTCTCTGTGCCTCAGTATCCTCGCCTGTAAAATGTAATAATAATAGCACCATCCTCAAAGGGCCACGGTGAGAATTGAATGAGTTGACACACTAAAGCTCTCAGCGCCGTGCTCTATACCGAGGAGCCTAGAATACTTGTTGGCACCTCCTCTTCCAGCCTCCTCCGCCTACTATTAGTATCCTCAACTCCCCAGGGATACCTCCCTGCTGCCTCCTTGCTCCCAGATAGGCCGCATATGTTCCTCATTGCAGAGCCCCCCTCCTCCCAGTAACCCGGGTCGACCTCGCAGGCCAATAGCAGGGACACTGCCCCTGAAGAGAGAGATGGGGAGCAGGGATGTGAGCTCCCGGAATCCTCAGAGCTCTGGCCCTCCACGTCCCAGTCCCCTTAGGTCCCCATCTCTGTTTTGCCTAGAATGGCCCCTCACTCTGGCAGGGAACCCCAGGGATCTAGCCTGTGGGCTGCCTCCAGCCTTCAAACCAAGGAGAGGCATGCTGACTCTTGCTGTCCTTCTCCCCAGCCAGGGTGGGATTCAATATAGCAACTACTTATCCTAAGAACCATCAGACCTGATTCTGGCCTCCCTTAAGGGTTTGCAGAGACAGTGACTGGGGGCTGTCACCAGCCAGGGGTCTTGAGACTCTTGGTGTAGGGCCCCTGTCAAAGACACCCCCCCCCCTGCGCAATAATTCCTCCTAGTACTATGAGGCACCTGTGTGGGGACTGGGAACTTGGCCCAAAGTCTGTATTAAAAGAGGGACTTAACATGGAGCTTGTATAGAGGATCCTTTGTCTTAGACGAACTTCTGGGGGCACGAAGGTGTTTACTTAATAGAGGGAGTTCAGACCCATTGTTAGGTCCATTCTGCCTTAAATTCTCCAGCACTCTGAGTGTCTAGGGGGCTTTCAAATCCAATGCACTGGCCCCAGAGCTCTTCACGGGTTCCTGTCTGGGAATGAGGACAGGTCCTACATGCAGGGCTGCCCCACCCCAGACTGCCCTGTTGTTTAGGTCTTCCTATAGCCATCCTCATTGGGAGTGACACCTTGGGTCTCAACAGCACATTCCCAGACTGAGATGAACACTAGGTCTGAGGGTTTGCTTGGTCCCTGGGCTCGCTGTCCCAGAAATGTGGAGTTTCAACTCTTCGGGCGCCAGAGGCATTGGGCAGTCCTCCAACACTGTGTCCAGGGAATCATCATTTCTCAGTGACCCCTGCCCAGTAAGAGAATGAGGAGGAAGGACAGGGCTCTGGAGCACAGAGGCCCTGCAAGAGGTTCTGTCCCTTAACCTCGAGCTGAGCTCTTGGAGGGGATCTCAGAGACCTTGGGGTCTAGTGACAGAAGTCCCTGGCTCTGCGGCTGAGAGCCTGGAAGCAAGGGGGTCATGGGGCAGGTGGGGAAGCGGAGCTGGGACTCAGTGCAGGAGAAAACCTCTGGACTAATGCTTCCGGAGAGGGCATCCCCCCTGACAGTGCCCTGCAGACCGGGCCAGACCTGGACAGTTATTCGACCTCCTTTTCCTTTCCCCTCTCTCTCAGTGGGGGGCCCACCCCCCAGTTAAGGACCCTCGGAAGTCTGACAGTTTGCATAACATCTTCTCCCACCCTACTCCGAAGCCCAGCAGGGGTCCTGAGTCCCCCACCCCGGCCCCTGCCAGTCCAGGGCCACCCTCCCTCGAGGAGCCACCTGCCCTGGGCAGCTATGCGTGTCCCGTGTCCCCGTGTGCGCCTCCGCAGCGGCCGAGGATGCTCCTCTCTCACACATGGAGGCTGAGATCCCTGGCTGGGCCCGCAGTTTAGGCGGGCGACTCCTGGAAGGGCTGGGATCCTGGGGGGATCCAGCTCCTCCTTCGTCGGAGGCCTGGGTCCAGCCTGGCTGGTGGCTGGACTCTGGCAGAGAGCTTGGGTGTGAGAAGACCTAGTTCCTTTCCTTTCATGCCCCTGTCTGCATACACCGTGCACACCAGGAGCCCGTACACGTGTGCTGACAGCCTAGGCTTCCAGTGGGTGAAGGAAACGGCTACTGCAACCAAGGAGCCCCCAACCCCGTTCCCTGGGTTCTGAGCTCCCACCCCGAGTTCAAGCCTCTCCCAGTCCTTCCGTATGTGTCTGCTGCTGCAACCTGACCCATTTTGAATTCTTAACAAATTTCGTTTCAAATGGGATTTCGAAAAAAAAGCTCCTAGATCCTGCCCTACCCTCTTCTTGAAATTGCCTGGGGAGGCCCGAGTCCCTGTCCTCTTCCTTCCTCTTCCCCAGCAGCTCGGCCTCCTCCAGGCTTTCGGCGTTCGGCGAAAAGCAGAGCGGAAAGGAGGCCTACTGCACCGGACCTCCAGGCGCCTGCTGTTGTGCTCCGCACACCTGCTAGTCACCCAGGAGCACCTGTCCCTGAGCCAGGGTATGGAGCCACCTTCAGTCCTGCACAGGGAGAATCTGCCTGGGACGGAATCAGGGCCCTCAAAAAAGGAGGTTAAGACCAGGGAAACCTTCTCCACCCCCAGGTGTCCGCCAGCGGCCACCAAAGACATCGTAAGCGAGAGGCGCCAGGGCTGGGGAACTGGCCTCTGCGCCCGTACCAGTCGCTGCTTTCAAGGGAGCGCGTTCTCCCTTAAGCCTCGCAGGCCGAGGGACTGCAACATGGTCTGTCTTCCTTGACCAGAAAGGCCGAAGCTTTTCTATTTTTACCCAGAATCTCATTTGTTTTACCCAAGTCCGAAACGTGCATCGCAGCTTTGGATTGTGAGGAACCCAGTGACGGCGAGAAGAGAGGTGAACCGAGGGAAGGGCACGGAGGCCGGACGCGGTTCAGGAGAGTCTCGCTCCAGGCTGGCGGTTCCCAGCACCTAACACTTTGCAGTTCAAGGCCGGCGTGGACGCCCGGGGAGGGTCGTGCACAGCGCGCGGACGGGAGAGAAGGGTTAGCGGATCCCGCGCCCGACACTCCCGCGGCGCTCTGCCCGGAGCGCACCAGCGCCCCGGGCCGGAGGGCCCCAAGTGGCTGGTCCTCAGCTGAAGCCTAAGGATGCCACCCGAGCAGAATGGGGGTGGGCGGCTGCCTCTGAGCCCAAAGGGAAAAAAAAGTCCCTGTAAAACTGGAGGCCTGAGCTCCGGGACCCCCAGCGGAAGGCATGGCCCTCGCCCCCTAGGCCCCAAATTCCGTGCGCTGGGAGGGAAATTTTCACTTTCAACTAACTCAGTCCTCAACCGAAGGGAAAAAAGAGTTCCGGATTAGGCGTTGGAAAATCAAAATAACAAGAGAGCTGTGAGAAACACCCCGAAGAGGTGCTCAGAACAAGTTTTAAAGAGGACGTAAGTGTGTTTGTTGGGGTGGGGGGTTGGCGGGAGAATAGTCAAACACACCCCTCATCTTTCTCCAGGGTGAAACCAACCGAATGGTTCCCAGATCCGGCTCCCCGGCAAAGAGTCCTGCACCCCCTTCCCTGGCGGCTCCCCGCAACTCCTCCCACCCACAGGGCTGGAAAACATCCGACTTACTTTAAATTTTATTTAAAATCTCAACACTCGATCATTTATTTCGTTTTTGCAACCAAACAAGTAATAAATATTATTTAGCACTTTTTTTCTTTTTACAAAAATAAAACAGATGATACACTCTGTGCAAGGGACAGCGGTCAGAGGAAGGATGTTACGTGGCAGACGCTGTGAAGCCCATATTGCGACGCTGGGAGGGCCGAACCGGTTTGCGAGGACGCAGGAAGCACGTGGAAAAGTTTGTCATTTGTGTTAAACGTGGCAAAAAGAAACCAATATAGAGGGAACCCGACTTCGCCTCTGGAGGGGCTGGCAGTCACGTGAGCAGACGGCTTAGCAGCACGCACTTACCTCATTATTGATCATATATTTACACATCCAAGAAAGAAAAAATTTAAAAAGCCAACAGAACTCCCAAATAACCCAAACTATATTCACAGCAACAGCCTTTGAGTTCTGTCAAACCCTCAGGTATCAGAATGACTGCCCCCAATCGGGTAATAAACCAAATCACTTTGTGCTTAGAGACGGAAAGAACGGGAAGGAGGGAGAGTCTGTTTTAAAATAACTAAAAAAACACCCGCCCCCAAAGTCGACAGTTTTAGATTATTCCAACCCACAAGTGGTTCTATTCTGACCTTCTATAAAGCTTGCTCGCACTGCTGAAAAAGGAACGTAGACAGATTTATTAGAAAACCACAAACCCCCAAACCAATAGGAGCGACAGGGAGGAACGGCAACAGTTCTCGGACCGTTGTGGCTTTACCCAGATTGGACACGACCGTAAGTGCTTCTTTCTGGTACCGAATGCCAGCTTCCAACTAACTCGTAGCCCCTGGCCCTGGGCCGGGGACGACCCTGGAGGCCGAGGCCCAACGGCCGCTGGCGGAGCGCAGCTTCCCCCGAGTCTCCACCCGCCGGGAACCTAGGAAGGAGAGGCAGTCGCCCACGCTGGCCTCCGTCCCCCTCGCCCCCATTTAACGAAGTGCTGCCCGGGCCGAGTGAGGCCCTGTTCGCGAGGAAACCACCGTTTTAAGAATCCACTTTCTTGGGAATGGGCGGGGGAGGGGTGTCGAGGGAGGGATGCACCTAGCAGTGCTTTCTTATAAAATGGTGTCTATCGGAGCAGCGCTGTTTAAAGCCAGAGAGGGCTGAACCGGGTCCCAGAGCGAACGCCCCTCTCACTCCCCACTGTTCAGTGAGCGCCCTCCATTGCTCCGGCTCCCCAGTGCGGGTGTCCTCACCATTGCCCCCACCCCCACCCCCAGCCCCAGGTCCTGCGCTCCTCGGAGCTGAGCTCCCGGGCCCCCGGTGCCGGCCGGTCTGTGCTTCCCCGCAGCCTCCGGGTCCCTCCGCTCGCCAGATCGCGCCGGCGCCGGCCAGCTCACTTGGCGTCGGAGGTGAGGCGGGGCAGGCTGCCTGCACCCATGGCCGACACGTGGTGGTGCGGCGGTGGCACCTGACACATGCTGCAGGGGCAGGGCATCCCGCCCCAGTGCTGGAAGCCGCCGCTGCCCCCACTGCCGCCGCCCCCGCCCCCCAGCGGGGCCGCCGCCGCAGCCGACGGGGACTTGAGCAGGCCGTGCGGGGGCCGGATGGAGCCCACCGACGACAACCCGGAACCAGGCAGGGAGGCGCTGGACACCGCGGCGGCGGCCGCGGCGGCGGCGGCGGCGGCGGCGGCGGGAGGCAGGATGGGGTGGTGCACCGCGGGGTGGTGTGCGGCGTGCGCGGCGGCCGCGGGGTGCGCCGTGGCAGCGGGCAGGGGCGCCGAGTGCGCCAGACCACCGCAGGCTGACGGGTGGAAGCCCGCGTGGTGGCCGCCGTAGATCTCGCTCACCAGTCGCTTCATCTCCTCCAGCGAGTTGGTGAGCATGAGGATGTAGTTGCGCGCCAGCAGCAGCGTGGCGATCTTGGAGAGCTTGCGCACCGACGGGCCGTGCGCGTAAGGCATGACCTCGCGCAGCCCGTCCATGGCGATGTTGAGGTCGTGCATGCGCTTGCGCTCGCGGCTGTTGATCTTGAGGCGTAGCTGCTGCAGCTCGGGCTCCGTCATCTGCTTCTTGTCCTTCTTGGTGGACGACGCAGCCGCCGACGAAGTGGACGACGAAGTGCTGGACGAGGAGGACTTGAAGCCGCTGCCGCCCAGCTTGTCCCCGGGGTGCGCGCCCGCCGCGCCCATGGCGCCGCGCAGCTCTGCGCTCAGCTCTGGCGGGCAGTCGCTCGGCGTGGACGAGGACACTGTGCCTCCCGTGAAGCCGCTGCCGCCGCTGCCTTTGCTCCGGGCCGGCAGAAAAAGGTCATCGGGCTCTGGCGACGACGGGCGACTGGACACCAGGCTGGCGTCCGAGTCCATGGCCCCGAGGGATAGTCGCAGCTTTTGCAGGGTCCTCCCTCCCTCCCTCGGCCCTCGGAGCTTTACGCACGCCTCCTGCGAAGAAACAGGAGAGAGAGAGATCGAAATCGAGCGTGAGGCACTCAGAAAGAGAGCGAGAAGCTGCTCCCGCCTGCACCGCAGCGCGCGGCCCAGGTGCGGGTGGCCGGTCGCTCCGTGTCCACCTCGCTGTGTCTGGCCTTCCTTCCAGGGGCACGCAGGTACGCGCGTAGTAATCCGCTTCTTTCCCTCCCACCGCTTCCTCCGCTCCCATCCACAGGTTGTTTTATTCCAGGGAGCATCGGACGCCCCTCGGTGAGGGTGGCATTCTAGAGGCTTTATGCCTTCAATTAGGAACGGGGAGGCTGAATCCCCAGGGCTGGAATGGCGAGGGAGGGTTTTTCTTTGGGATGGTGGAGATCTAAATAGAGAAGTATTTATTTGGTTTCTCAAACGCTTCGACCTTATCTCCATCGACACCGCGCAACAAACACACACAGGCACCCAGCGCCCGCGAGCCTAGATAACATGCGCTGCGTCCGGGGGGCCGCCGGGAGCTTGCCAGCTGACCGGGACTTGGCCAGAA
>NW_024426552.1:11897489-11900405 GCF_017311325.1 Ursus maritimus
CCTTTGAGTTCTGTCAAACCCTCAGGTATCAGAATGACTGCCCCCAATCGGGTAATAAACCAAATCACTTTGTGCTTAGAGACGGAAAGAACGGGAAGGAGGGAGAGTCTGTTTTAAAATAACTAAAAAAACACCCGCCCCCAAAGTCGACAGTTTTAGATTATTCCAACCCACAAGTGGTTCTATTCTGACCTTCTATAAAGCTTGCTCGCACTGCTGAAAAAGGAACGTAGACAGATTTATTAGAAAACCACAAACCCCCAAACCAATAGGAGCGACAGGGAGGAACGGCAACAGTTCTCGGACCGTTGTGGCTTTACCCAGATTGGACACGACCGTAAGTGCTTCTTTCTGGTACCGAATGCCAGCTTCCAACTAACTCGTAGCCCCTGGCCCTGGGCCGGGGACGACCCTGGAGGCCGAGGCCCAACGGCCGCTGGCGGAGCGCAGCTTCCCCCGAGTCTCCACCCGCCGGGAACCTAGGAAGGAGAGGCAGTCGCCCACGCTGGCCTCCGTCCCCCTCGCCCCCATTTAACGAAGTGCTGCCCGGGCCGAGTGAGGCCCTGTTCGCGAGGAAACCACCGTTTTAAGAATCCACTTTCTTGGGAATGGGCGGGGGAGGGGTGTCGAGGGAGGGATGCACCTAGCAGTGCTTTCTTATAAAATGGTGTCTATCGGAGCAGCGCTGTTTAAAGCCAGAGAGGGCTGAACCGGGTCCCAGAGCGAACGCCCCTCTCACTCCCCACTGTTCAGTGAGCGCCCTCCATTGCTCCGGCTCCCCAGTGCGGGTGTCCTCACCATTGCCCCCACCCCCACCCCCAGCCCCAGGTCCTGCGCTCCTCGGAGCTGAGCTCCCGGGCCCCCGGTGCCGGCCGGTCTGTGCTTCCCCGCAGCCTCCGGGTCCCTCCGCTCGCCAGATCGCGCCGGCGCCGGCCAGCTCACTTGGCGTCGGAGGTGAGGCGGGGCAGGCTGCCTGCACCCATGGCCGACACGTGGTGGTGCGGCGGTGGCACCTGACACATGCTGCAGGGGCAGGGCATCCCGCCCCAGTGCTGGAAGCCGCCGCTGCCCCCACTGCCGCCGCCCCCGCCCCCCAGCGGGGCCGCCGCCGCAGCCGACGGGGACTTGAGCAGGCCGTGCGGGGGCCGGATGGAGCCCACCGACGACAACCCGGAACCAGGCAGGGAGGCGCTGGACACCGCGGCGGCGGCCGCGGCGGCGGCGGCGGCGGCGGCGGCGGGAGGCAGGATGGGGTGGTGCACCGCGGGGTGGTGTGCGGCGTGCGCGGCGGCCGCGGGGTGCGCCGTGGCAGCGGGCAGGGGCGCCGAGTGCGCCAGACCACCGCAGGCTGACGGGTGGAAGCCCGCGTGGTGGCCGCCGTAGATCTCGCTCACCAGTCGCTTCATCTCCTCCAGCGAGTTGGTGAGCATGAGGATGTAGTTGCGCGCCAGCAGCAGCGTGGCGATCTTGGAGAGCTTGCGCACCGACGGGCCGTGCGCGTAAGGCATGACCTCGCGCAGCCCGTCCATGGCGATGTTGAGGTCGTGCATGCGCTTGCGCTCGCGGCTGTTGATCTTGAGGCGTAGCTGCTGCAGCTCGGGCTCCGTCATCTGCTTCTTGTCCTTCTTGGTGGACGACGCAGCCGCCGACGAAGTGGACGACGAAGTGCTGGACGAGGAGGACTTGAAGCCGCTGCCGCCCAGCTTGTCCCCGGGGTGCGCGCCCGCCGCGCCCATGGCGCCGCGCAGCTCTGCGCTCAGCTCTGGCGGGCAGTCGCTCGGCGTGGACGAGGACACTGTGCCTCCCGTGAAGCCGCTGCCGCCGCTGCCTTTGCTCCGGGCCGGCAGAAAAAGGTCATCGGGCTCTGGCGACGACGGGCGACTGGACACCAGGCTGGCGTCCGAGTCCATGGCCCCGAGGGATAGTCGCAGCTTTTGCAGGGTCCTCCCTCCCTCCCTCGGCCCTCGGAGCTTTACGCACGCCTCCTGCGAAGAAACAGGAGAGAGAGAGATCGAAATCGAGCGTGAGGCACTCAGAAAGAGAGCGAGAAGCTGCTCCCGCCTGCACCGCAGCGCGCGGCCCAGGTGCGGGTGGCCGGTCGCTCCGTGTCCACCTCGCTGTGTCTGGCCTTCCTTCCAGGGGCACGCAGGTACGCGCGTAGTAATCCGCTTCTTTCCCTCCCACCGCTTCCTCCGCTCCCATCCACAGGTTGTTTTATTCCAGGGAGCATCGGACGCCCCTCGGTGAGGGTGGCATTCTAGAGGCTTTATGCCTTCAATTAGGAACGGGGAGGCTGAATCCCCAGGGCTGGAATGGCGAGGGAGGGTTTTTCTTTGGGATGGTGGAGATCTAAATAGAGAAGTATTTATTTGGTTTCTCAAACGCTTCGACCTTATCTCCATCGACACCGCGCAACAAACACACACAGGCACCCAGCGCCCGCGAGCCTAGATAACATGCGCTGCGTCCGGGGGGCCGCCGGGAGCTTGCCAGCTGACCGGGACTTGGCCAGAAGGGACTTAGGTCGCCCCGACTTCTCGCGTTTGGGCGAAGGGGATGCTGCGATGAGTGTGGGGAGAGTCAGAAGAGCGAAGCCACTCGGGAGAACTGGCCGGCAGGGGCAGGATCGGGGCCCTCTCTAACGGAGCTTCCTGGGTCGGAGGCGAGTTGAGGGGGGTATGTCCCTGGGATATAGGCTGGGGCTGCTGGGGGGCGGGGACACTTACTGTGGATGCAATGAGAGGAGCTCGTTCCCAAAAGCCGCAGCGGAGAACCGGGCTCCGGGAGCTGAGGTCGCGTTGGTCTATAATAAGCATCCGCACCTTTCGGGGCTCTGCCGGTTTTTATAGCCCGGTGGCGGCAGCGACCGCGGCGGCGGTGGCCGAGGCGGGGGCGGGGAACAATGTGCGGGTCCTG
>NW_024426552.1:11900415-11908338 GCF_017311325.1 Ursus maritimus
CGCTGGCGGAGCGCAGCTTCCCCCGAGTCTCCACCCGCCGGGAACCTAGGAAGGAGAGGCAGTCGCCCACGCTGGCCTCCGTCCCCCTCGCCCCCATTTAACGAAGTGCTGCCCGGGCCGAGTGAGGCCCTGTTCGCGAGGAAACCACCGTTTTAAGAATCCACTTTCTTGGGAATGGGCGGGGGAGGGGTGTCGAGGGAGGGATGCACCTAGCAGTGCTTTCTTATAAAATGGTGTCTATCGGAGCAGCGCTGTTTAAAGCCAGAGAGGGCTGAACCGGGTCCCAGAGCGAACGCCCCTCTCACTCCCCACTGTTCAGTGAGCGCCCTCCATTGCTCCGGCTCCCCAGTGCGGGTGTCCTCACCATTGCCCCCACCCCCACCCCCAGCCCCAGGTCCTGCGCTCCTCGGAGCTGAGCTCCCGGGCCCCCGGTGCCGGCCGGTCTGTGCTTCCCCGCAGCCTCCGGGTCCCTCCGCTCGCCAGATCGCGCCGGCGCCGGCCAGCTCACTTGGCGTCGGAGGTGAGGCGGGGCAGGCTGCCTGCACCCATGGCCGACACGTGGTGGTGCGGCGGTGGCACCTGACACATGCTGCAGGGGCAGGGCATCCCGCCCCAGTGCTGGAAGCCGCCGCTGCCCCCACTGCCGCCGCCCCCGCCCCCCAGCGGGGCCGCCGCCGCAGCCGACGGGGACTTGAGCAGGCCGTGCGGGGGCCGGATGGAGCCCACCGACGACAACCCGGAACCAGGCAGGGAGGCGCTGGACACCGCGGCGGCGGCCGCGGCGGCGGCGGCGGCGGCGGCGGCGGGAGGCAGGATGGGGTGGTGCACCGCGGGGTGGTGTGCGGCGTGCGCGGCGGCCGCGGGGTGCGCCGTGGCAGCGGGCAGGGGCGCCGAGTGCGCCAGACCACCGCAGGCTGACGGGTGGAAGCCCGCGTGGTGGCCGCCGTAGATCTCGCTCACCAGTCGCTTCATCTCCTCCAGCGAGTTGGTGAGCATGAGGATGTAGTTGCGCGCCAGCAGCAGCGTGGCGATCTTGGAGAGCTTGCGCACCGACGGGCCGTGCGCGTAAGGCATGACCTCGCGCAGCCCGTCCATGGCGATGTTGAGGTCGTGCATGCGCTTGCGCTCGCGGCTGTTGATCTTGAGGCGTAGCTGCTGCAGCTCGGGCTCCGTCATCTGCTTCTTGTCCTTCTTGGTGGACGACGCAGCCGCCGACGAAGTGGACGACGAAGTGCTGGACGAGGAGGACTTGAAGCCGCTGCCGCCCAGCTTGTCCCCGGGGTGCGCGCCCGCCGCGCCCATGGCGCCGCGCAGCTCTGCGCTCAGCTCTGGCGGGCAGTCGCTCGGCGTGGACGAGGACACTGTGCCTCCCGTGAAGCCGCTGCCGCCGCTGCCTTTGCTCCGGGCCGGCAGAAAAAGGTCATCGGGCTCTGGCGACGACGGGCGACTGGACACCAGGCTGGCGTCCGAGTCCATGGCCCCGAGGGATAGTCGCAGCTTTTGCAGGGTCCTCCCTCCCTCCCTCGGCCCTCGGAGCTTTACGCACGCCTCCTGCGAAGAAACAGGAGAGAGAGAGATCGAAATCGAGCGTGAGGCACTCAGAAAGAGAGCGAGAAGCTGCTCCCGCCTGCACCGCAGCGCGCGGCCCAGGTGCGGGTGGCCGGTCGCTCCGTGTCCACCTCGCTGTGTCTGGCCTTCCTTCCAGGGGCACGCAGGTACGCGCGTAGTAATCCGCTTCTTTCCCTCCCACCGCTTCCTCCGCTCCCATCCACAGGTTGTTTTATTCCAGGGAGCATCGGACGCCCCTCGGTGAGGGTGGCATTCTAGAGGCTTTATGCCTTCAATTAGGAACGGGGAGGCTGAATCCCCAGGGCTGGAATGGCGAGGGAGGGTTTTTCTTTGGGATGGTGGAGATCTAAATAGAGAAGTATTTATTTGGTTTCTCAAACGCTTCGACCTTATCTCCATCGACACCGCGCAACAAACACACACAGGCACCCAGCGCCCGCGAGCCTAGATAACATGCGCTGCGTCCGGGGGGCCGCCGGGAGCTTGCCAGCTGACCGGGACTTGGCCAGAAGGGACTTAGGTCGCCCCGACTTCTCGCGTTTGGGCGAAGGGGATGCTGCGATGAGTGTGGGGAGAGTCAGAAGAGCGAAGCCACTCGGGAGAACTGGCCGGCAGGGGCAGGATCGGGGCCCTCTCTAACGGAGCTTCCTGGGTCGGAGGCGAGTTGAGGGGGGTATGTCCCTGGGATATAGGCTGGGGCTGCTGGGGGGCGGGGACACTTACTGTGGATGCAATGAGAGGAGCTCGTTCCCAAAAGCCGCAGCGGAGAACCGGGCTCCGGGAGCTGAGGTCGCGTTGGTCTATAATAAGCATCCGCACCTTTCGGGGCTCTGCCGGTTTTTATAGCCCGGTGGCGGCAGCGACCGCGGCGGCGGTGGCCGAGGCGGGGGCGGGGAACAATGTGCGGGTCCTGGAGGGGCAGCCGCGCCAATGAGCTGGGCCCGCCCGGGGGGCTGGGAAGCTGATGTCATCCCGGCTAATTCCGCTCAATGAAAGTCGCCCGGCCCGCACACGCCTCCTCCCCGCGCACAGCCAATGGGCGTCGGCGGCCGGGAGATTCTTGGGGAGGGACTGGAGGAGGAACCCGCGGAGCGGGTGTGAGAGGCGAGGGGGAGGAGAAGGGCGGGCTTGCCGGGGAAGTACCGAGGGCAGAATAGAATGCAGTTGAGATAGAGGGAGAGAGAGAGAGGGAGCGTTGTCAAGTTTCTATGAAAATACGGTGACCACAGAGTCAGACTGGGGGATGGGGTGGGCTGGAGGTTCTGCAGACGAACTAACCTGATACCCTACGCGATCGATCTTTTGGGGATGTGCACGAATTACCCTGGCGATTCAGGGACTGGGGCTGGAGTCTTCTCTTCTGCTTTTCATCTGTCTCTGGGTTCTCGCGGCCTGTTCCTATCTAAGGGTTTCATCACCACGTGGGCATTTTGAACCCCCAATGTAAACGACAACCAAGCACAAAGCTCCTACTTTCTTAAGCTAAGCGCGCCTCCGGGAGCTGGCCGTTGCTGCTCCTCCGCGGGCGGCTGGTAGCGCCCCCAGCTGGGGGCAGGGCCTTGCGAGGCAGAGGGCGGGGAAGGAAGTAGGGGACCTATTCCTGAAAGGTGTTTTGAAAGAAATCACAACTCTTCATAAAGTCGGGAAAGGTGTAGACACAGGGATGAGATATTTCCCTACAGTAACCGCACTAACAGAAGGGCAGAGTCTAGAGCCCAAGGTTAAAGCCCCCCCCCCATTTATTAGCTCTGGAACCGATGAAGGTATTTTCAGCATCACCTTGCGGTCATCCCCACGCCATGGAGGAGGAGGGAAACGCTAGTTTGTTTGGGGGAGGGGAAGCCTAAGGCCTAGGCAAGACTTCCCCAGGCCTGGGGCCAGATGGTGAGATCCAGCTACTCGCGGCCGGATTCAGACACGTTTTACCAATCACAGCTTGGCCGCTAACCCCAGAAACTCCTGCCCATCAGGGATTAAACCTGGTCTTAGAGAAGCGGCTAACTGAGGTAGTTTAGTGGTACTAACGCATCTACCCGTTTTACAGATGGGAAAGTCAAGAGACTGTGCAGCAATCCTACTGAAAACATTGCTAACCCTTTACAACGCAGGTGCCGGCGTTCTTTACAGTAGTGGCAGCCGTGCGTCTCTAACCTCTTCCCTGAGCTGGATCCCTTACATCCGTACCTTTCCAGTACAGAAGTTTGGTTCTGCAGCTCCTGGACCCCGGCCCTTTATACTGCACAGGCACAAACACAAACACACCCCCGCCCTCCCTCCTCTGTTTAGTGGTTGTTTGGGAACTTTTACTTTGCATGTATGGCTTTAAAAACAAAGAAAGTAATTCGCTTTCAAATTGAGAAAGCACAAAATAAATACAAAAATAAGCCCTCGGTCTTGCTCCGGTGTCTGGGTAAGACGAGGATAGAAAACCCAGCAGGCTCTCGCCTTCGCCCCCATCTCAATGCTTTCTGGAGCATTATTTTTCAACTCGCGTGTTTCCCAGTTGGCTCTGCAGCCATCCGTTAAATTTGTGCTTAAAACATGAAGAACTGAAGCGTGGAGCTACGTCGTGCAACGGTTATGGAGGACGACCCATAACCCATAACCGTTGAATTAGGAGAATCTGCACATGGTCCCGCTCAGGGAGCGGGGGTGGGGAGCAGGAATAGCTCGGGTATTAGAGGATAGTTCCTTTGGGCCTCTCCGACCACAGGCAATGAGGACATTCATGGGAATGTGAGCTGTGGGCCACCAGCCCAGGCGCGGACTTGTGCCCACGCACGCCTGTGTATCTAATAAACACCGGCAGGCGCACCGTGCGCGCGCCTGGGTTGCAGACGCTGAGGTTAGTCCAGAGGGTGGCACGTGTCCTGGAGCCCCGGTTCCTTCTTTTGTTGCTTGCCGCCAGCGACTGTCCTGCGTCCTGAGGTCCGGGAGAGTGCGCGGTCCGCGGTTCTTCGCGGGCTTGCGCCAGTGGCTGGAGTTGGAGCCCCGGGCGAAGGTTCAGGGGCCCATTCTGGCGCCGTGCGTATTTAGAGCCTGGAAGGGGAGAGTCCAGAGGCAGGAAAGCTGGCTTACTCGCCAGGTTCCCGCGTGAACGCCCATATGGACGCTCCAGGCCACAGCCCCGTGCTACCCAGCCAGGGCAGGGGCGGCTGTTCTGGGCTGTGCCGCGGAACGTCGCGGTCTTCACGCTCCACGCCCGGAGCTCGGGCTGGCAGCTCTAGGCTGTACACCCCTTCTCCAGCAGCATCCCCCAACATTCTATGGTTGCCAGAAAGCTGCTCGGGAGATAGGGGCAGTCTGTGTTCCCCAGGGCAAATCGATCGCTGGACTCATCTCTCTGGGTCTCCAAGTCTTCCTACCCCCTGCAGGAATAATCGAAAACAAGAGCAGGGCCGCTGGCGCTTGCCCTCGTGCGTCCTGGAGGTGTCCTGGCATTTGCTCTGGCCTTGAGCCTGGCGCCTTGTGTGCACGTCCTGGGTGGGTCCCGGGCGACGCCGCAGCCGCTTCCCGCGAAACTGAGTGCTTACTTGCTGAGGCTAATCGCCCGGCTCCGCAAGTTCCTGGCTGGCCCAGGCGTCCAGAAGCTGTCGGCCTCCTCCGTCAAAACGGAAGACGTGTTTTTCCCTCTCCTTTGTGTTTCCCTCCCACAAAAGGCCGGGTGCGCGTGGGGCCGGCCTTTGCTCAGTGGCCTGGCGGCCCGGGAGGAGTTTGTGCCAAATCCGCTGGGGCGGGATAGCGCGGGGCTCCGAAGGTTCAGACCTCCCACTACTTCCCGGGTTCCTCCGGGCCATTCTTCAGCTTTCTCGCCTTTCCCTTCCCCAAGTTCGTGCACATATTCGGGCAGCGGCTCTGCCAGACTGCCAAGGAGAGCAGCGTCCTTGTCCAGGGCGAGCCAGGGCTGACGGTAGGAGGCGAGGCTGCAGGCACCGGAAAGGAAAGGAAAGGAAAGGAAAGGAAAGGAAAGGAAAGGAAAGAAAAAAGCATTTCAGCAATCGCTCCAGGTCTGGAAACCAGAAGGGATACAGAATGGCAGCGTTTGGCACCCAAACCAGATTGATAAGACCTCTCGGGAGAACTCTGCGAGCAAATGGCATCTGCCTTCCTTGTAAGACTCAGCTCCAGAGTGGTCCAGGGTCATCCCTGTCTGCGACCCAGCACTGAGCACAGGGCCTGGCACGCGGAGGGTGTTTGGTAAATACCTCTGAATGCACACGCACGCAGATGTGCACATGCGCTGGTGTGAGGCGTGACTGGTAAAATACATGTACTATTCCGTGCTCGCAGTAAACCATGAGGTCTGTCATCTGGACTGTCAGGACATGGGAGCCTTTAGAATGACAAGGGTAGTGACTTCCATCTAGAAGCCACCTAAGGGGGAGTTAAGCTGCCAGACACTCAGTGGGTCCTGACAGACTACATCTCATTTACTCCCTCACTGGCCCTAGGAGGGTCACTTATTTTTTCTTACTCCCACTTTGCAGCCTGGGAAACACTCAGGAGAGCTGTGGGCATTTGTTCAAGGTCCTGCGCTCAGAGGAGCAGATCCAGGGAGGCAGCATGAGGGTTGGCATCAGAGGCTGAGCCGTCTTGGGTTGTCTGCTTTTAGCCTCAGAGTCTCATTCCTAAAATGAAGGTTTCTAGAAGCTACTGTGATCTCTAAGGGTGTGTCTGCTGTAAGACTCTGAGGATGGGGGGGCAGTCGAATGACAGCCTCCTTTTGCAGTTTCTCTAGTCTGTCAATACTCGAGTTGTTTGAATGTAAGGTGCTGAGAATGGAGGGGTCCCAACCTGTTAGCAGAGGCTCAGCCTGGGCAGAATCTGGAAGGAATGCCCAGGGGCTTGGGAGGAGGGCTGCTGCACTGGGAAAGCCAAGGGGGAAATGACAAAAAAGCCCTCAAAGAGATCCCCAAACTAATAGCCCCTTCTCCCTCATGTGCTTTGCCCTCTGAATCACCCACCTCCATTGAGCTAGCAGGACTGCCGCCTTCCCCGAAGGACCAACCCCACTGAAGTCAACCTGGGCCCCCAAGTCCACCGTGGAACAAAGTTGGGAACTAAATTTATAGATCTCATCTCATGGTTATCTCACCCACATTGTGCAACAACTCTTCCGAGTTAAGGAGGAGGCGTGTTGTTCCCATTTTACAGATGAAGATATTGAAGACTAGAAGTCAGGGCAGGGTCTGGGTTCCACCTCCAGCCCCCTGGATCCCAAGTCCCAGGGGTTTTGGTGCCTCAGCCCTACCTTTCCATGCGCTTCCTTTCCCAGTCGGAAAGATTCTAGGCGCCTCCCCTTTCTCACCACCCCTCCCCCCTCGCCCTAGCCCGCAGATTAATCCGGAGGGAGGAGGAACAGGGTGAACAGGTGAACAGGGGAGCACGGGTGGGAGTGTCCCTGGTCGGGCAACTGGCCCAGAGGCGAGGTGCGCTGCCCTCGGGCGTAGGGTGGTGCGGACAGAAGGGACCAAGAAACCCCCGATCCAGTCTGGGGCTAAGACCCTGGGTAAGAGCAAGCTCGGGAGAGTCTTCCAGGCTACAGGTGACAACGCCGCGCCGCCGACTTCCGGAGGCTGGACGTGCGTGCGCTCCCCGCACCGCGCACCGACTGCGGGCAGAGCCAGGACAGCTGCACGAGTGGAGGGCGCCGAACGTCTCACCTCCGAGGGCCTATTGCTCAGCGCCAAACACGGGTTAGAAGACCTGGCTTGCTGCGTCGGGAAAATGGAGCAGTGCGACCCCTCCCCGTCGGCCTCAGGATCCAGTCCGAGCCCTTTAACGCTGCCTGCGGGGTCCTGACCTGATCCCTGCCGGCTTCTCCTGGGTCTCCCGCGACGTCTCTCCGTTTCGCAGGACCCAGAGCTCCCCGAGGCTCTGCTCTTTCCCCCATCTTCGCGCAGGTACTCCCTTCCCCTTCGTGCTCTTCCTCCGACCCGTCAGTGCCTCCCACTACACTCTCCGGGACCTGCCTGGGAAGACCCCCCACTCCTCGGACCCCTGTGGAACCCAGAGTTCTCCCCACCCCCATCGGGGTTCACCCCGCTCCTGGGGCGAGGGTCTGGCTCCCTCCCCGCCGAGAAGCGCCTGGAGGGTCCTCACTGTGCCTGACCTTGCTTCGCATCTCTGGGGCCCAGAGCAGGTACAGGTCCCAGAGAGCTCAATAAACCGAAGTCAGGGCCGAAGATAAGACAGTTACCCAAAGAGTTTGATTGGAGTTTCCACACACCACAGGAGACTACAATAACAAGAGGTACAAGTTTTCCCCTTAATTAAACCAGGTTCAAAACTGCCGGATGAGGGCCTGTGCGGCTCTCTCCTGGCCCTACGGGGGGGGGGGGGGGGGGGGGGGGG